>NW_010365281.1:185627-209355 GCF_000414095.1 Morus notabilis
GGAATTCTAAAATTAAACACTTGAAAATAATTAATTGAGAATTAATTATTATTTAAATAATGTGATTTTTTAAATTTGAATTTGAACACATCTAGATTTATCCATTTAAACTTATTTGATAAGTTGTTCAATTTAGAATTCAAATTAATTTAAGTTTGACTTAAATTTGAATTTGAATTTGGAATAAAATTGGACTACAGGATAAAGGATGATTTTTTCTTCCTTCCCTATCTAGTATTGGCGCCACACACAGGGATGTGAATCCCTAGCATGGCCGGCCACAAGGGATAAGGGATAGAGGAGAATTTTGGTTCGAAATTCAAATTGGAGATAGAGATTGGATTCTTTCTAGAAGTTTGACTTCTACTCTATAAATACTATTTTTGAGACAATTTTCGGAATTGTTTTTTACCCTAATTTTAGAGGTAGCCGAAATTTCTCTATAGAAATTTTGGAAACAATTTTTCAGCCCTAAGAGTTAAGGCTGGCCGAAATTCTCAAGAGAGAAAGGAAGGAAAAATTTTTCTCCAAAAATTCCACATCGTGCATGTGATGGTGTTTGTGGAAATTTGAGTGTTTATTGTAACCCGTTTTGTCTCATGTGTGCCCACACACACGTCTTCGTGGATTCTAGAAATTGATATGGAAGACATTGGTTTTTTAAACACAAAGATTGGAGCAATGACTGTTCGTGGTCAAAGAACTCAAGTTATCATCCGAGTCGGCTTCCAGGTATTTTTCCTGATTGAGTTCTTGATATATATAAGTTAATGAGATTAATTTATTCGTGCATAAATTAATATAATCTATAGAGTATCTCAAAAGTTTTATGAAAATTTTTGTTATACACGATCCGCCTCTTCCCCGCACCACCACGCTTCCGCAGCCAGATTCGATCCGGAGACCAACAGATTGGATGTACTATCTTGTTTTGAATCATTAACTTGATCCTCTTGACGTTGTGGTGTGTTGTAGGTTTGAGGTTCTTTCTCCTTGGGATCCATTGCTTCTTTGTCATTCAACTCCATATTGCTCATTTTATGCTCTAAACCTAAATCATCATCATCTAGACTTTTCTCCACAAAGGTGTTAGTTTCATCAAATACGACATGCATGGATTCTTCTACAACTAAAGTTCTTTTATTAAATACTCTATAAGCTTTGCTAGTAGTAGAATAACCAAGAAAAATTCCAACATCGGATTTTGCATCAAATTTTCCCAAGTTGTCTTTGGTGTTTAAAATAAACAGCCAAAGACTCTAAAATAACTAATGTTGGGTTTTTCTACCCTTCCAAAGCTCATATGGAGTTTTATCCATTTTTGGTCTAATAAGAACTCTATTTACAATGTAACAAGAAGTGTTAACCGCCTCGGCCCAAAACTATTTTGGTAATCCATTTTCATTTAACATAGACCTAGCTATTTCTTGTAGAATTCTATATTTCCTTTCAACAACACCATTTTGTTGTGGTGTTCTTGGTGCCGAAAAATTATGTTTATACCCATTCTCATTACAAAGTATTTCAAAAGCATCATTATCAAATTCTCCACCGTGATCACTTTTAATGGTGGTAATTAGATAACCTTGCTCATTTTGAACTCTTTTGTAAAAATATGAAAATGTTTTCAATGCTTCATCTTTAGTTGCTAAAAAGATTACCCATGTATATCTTGAAAAATCATCAACAATGACAAATGCATAATGTTTTCCACCGAGACTTATTGTTCTTGATGGACCAAATAGATCCATGTGAAGCAATTACAAAGGTCTTGTTGTAGAGATTTCTAAAATAGATTTGAAAGAGGTTCGAACTTGCTTTCCAAATTGACATGCATCGCAAATTTTATCCTTTTGAAAAGGAAGGTTTGGTAATCCTCTAACAACTTCTTTTCTAGAAAGTTTTGAAAGTAGGTGCATGCTAGCATGACCAAGTCTTCTATGCCAAAGCCAAGAATCATCATTTAAAACGGAAAGGCATTGATTTTTATATGATAACTTTTCAATATCTATTGTATAAACATTTTCACTTCTATCACCAATAAACACCACTTCATTATTGCAAACATTTTCAATCAAACATTTTGATTATTCAAAAATAACTCGGTATCCCTTATCGCACTATTGGCTAATACTAAGTAAGTTATGTTTCAAATTATCAACAAGAAATACATTTTCAATTAAGAGAGAGATACTATTATTGACATCGCCAACTCCAAGAATTTTTCCTTTTGTGTTGTCGCCAAATGTCACATGTCCTCCGTTTTTCCTTGTGAAATTTTTAAGTAAGGAAAGGTCTCCCGTCATGTGTTTTGAGCATCCGCTATCTAAAAACCACTTGACCTTTTCCTCTCTTGGCTCCTACAAGACAAAATCAAGTCTTGATTTTTGGTACCCATATAAATTTGGGTCCTTGATGGTTAGTTCTTGAACCCTGTTTAGTTTCAAAATATATGTTCTTTTTAATGGCACATGAGAAAGATGTGTGGCCATTTTGATTACAATAAGTGCACACATATTTTGAATCCGATGTTGATGCTTTGACAAAATAGTTTTTAAAATATTTTTGTTTTACATGAGGCTTGTAACCAAGACCTCCTTTGTTGAAAACGCATCTTTGTCCACCAAGCATTTGATCAAAGTTTTTCTTTCCATTGGTGAACTTCAAAATGATCTTTGTCAAATCATCAACCTTTTCTTTTAAGGAGACATTTTCACATAATATCGTACTTTTCTCATTTGTCAACAATGTGATTTCTTTCTTAAGTAGTTCTATAGTTTTTCTATGAGATGCATTTCTATGAGCAAGTTTAGTATATTCTTCATGTAATTCGGAAATGCATGTTCTATATCCTCATTTGAAAAAGGTATAATACTATTTTCCTCGATATGAAGTTTAGAATTTGAGGTTACCTCATTATCATCAAAGGCCATGAAGCATATATTTGCTATTTCTTCTTGCTCATCACTATCGGATTCTCCGAGCTCTAATTCATCCCAAGTTGCTTGGAGAACCTTTTTGAGTTCATCTCTTTTGGAGCTCTTCTTGTTGCTCCTTTTGAGAGGACACTCCGTCCTTTTGTGTCCGGGCTTCTTGCAATCATAGCAAATGATTTCATCCCTTTTGATTTTGTCTCCCCTTTCTTCATTTCTTCTTGAGCTCTTGCCTTGGTTAAAACTTGTTGAGAATCTCCTGTATTTCTTGGTAAATAGGGAGATCATTTCCTTGTCTAATTGATCAAGTTCGTCTTCTTCCTCATGCTCATTAACTTCTTCTTGAATTGAAGCTTTCAATGATATTCCTTTCTTTTTCTTATCATCTTCTTCCTTCTCTTTCATTCGAGAGAGTTCATGAGTCATTAAAGATCCGATCAAATCATCAAGTGAGATAGTTGATAGGTGTTTCATTTCCTCCAAGGTGGTTCTCTTAACACTCCATGACTTAGGCAATGACCTCACGAACTTGTTCACCAATTCACTTTCCTTGAATGGTCTATCAAGAGAATTTAAACCGTTAACTATATCGGTGAATCGTGTATACATAGAGGTGATTGATTCATCATCTTTCATTTCAAACATTTCCTATGCACGAACGACATGATTTATCTTAGTTTCTTTTACTTGGTTTGTACCCTCATGTATTACCTCTAAAGTATGCCATATGGCTTGTGCGGACTTACATGAAGTGATCCTATTAAACTCATTTCTATCTAAAGCACAATACAAAATGTTCATAATTTTAGCATTTAAGGATAATTTTCTTTCATCATCTTCATCAAATTCACTAGGGTCCTTAGGAACTAATTTATCTTCATTTCTCTTTGTGGGAACAAATGGACCATTTTTGACATTTCGCCACAAAGCATAATCGATGGATTGCAAATAAATTCTCATTCTTACTTTCCAATAATTATAATCAACCCCATTAAAAAGAGGAGGTCTATGTGTAGATTGACCTTCCATGTTTTGAAAGTTTTGTGTAGCCATGTTCAAGATTGTAAAATCTTTTTAAAGAAATTTGAGCAACCTCGCTCTGATACCAATTGTTGTCCCGAATAAGGCTACCCAAGAGGGGGGTGAATTGGGTTTTGAATATTTTTTGAGAGTTTATACGATTATTTGAAGATTAAAACTAAATATAGACAATTAATTGAACAATGTACTTTTATCAAACACTTGGTGTACAGAAAATTATGTAAGTTAATGCAATAGCACAACCACTTGATGTACACAGGATGGACCAATCTAATATCATAAAAAGAGTTTAATAAACTTATCATGATGACTTAAACCAATCAATGTCAGCAATCAAATTTAAAGTGCAGAAATTAAAGAGATAGAGTTAGAGAGATGTAAACGAGATTTATAGTGGTTCGACAAATAAATTTGCCTACATCCACTGTCGCCGAGATATTTCGCCTCTCGACCTCTTTCACTATTCGATTGACTTTCCGGCACGATCACTCCTCTTACAAGAAGGCGAATCTTTCTACCCGAGGCTTCGCCTAACCTCTTACACAATGTCAATTTTCCACGGAGATCGACCAACCAAGTAACCCAATACCAAAGTAATGATTATGAGTAATGAAGCACTTAGTTTCACTCTCCTAACAAAGGTTTTACACAATTTGAAATCACTAGGAGATGATGAACTCACACTATCACAATATAACTCAAGTTAGGCTCAAATAGAGAGTTAAGGATTTAGAGAAGATGATGATTATGTAGACACAATGGAGAACTCTCTTTTTGATTTTTTGAAACTTTGAATTCGTTCTCTATTTTTCGCAAAATCAACTATTGAGAAAAATGACTTTTCTCTATTTAACCTCTCTTGCCAACGGTCATATTTTTGCCCGTTTACCCAGTACCGGTCGACCGGAGCAGTTGACCGGTTGAGACAAATTTGAATTCGTGCTGTTCAACATTCTTAGTGAGTGTCTGTTGAACAGAACCGGTCGACCGGAGCGATTGACCGGTTGAGGCATCACCGGTCGACCGGTGCATTTAGCCTTCTCTGTCACCGGAAGACATAGGTCGACCGGTTGACACTTAATTTGCCTCAAATCTTCACACATTTGTACTTTTAGGCCAAATGTCATTATGCACTAAGTTTAGTCTCATTTTTAAAGAATAATGTGAGTGTGTGCATGAGCCTAAACAAGAATTAATCATGATAGTATGAAGTCAAAATCAAATACAAGACTAAGGAGATATTAAAAACCTATTAGTACTTGTCTAGCTTGATTTTGTTTGCTTGCTCTTGATCTTTGGTATTTTAGCACTTCAAGCCTTGAATTCCTTCTTCAATTTGCATTTGTCAATCTTGAATGTATTTGCATTGTATTCCGCAAAATGCTTCTTGAGTTGATTTATAACATTAATTACACTAAATACACAACTCAAAATAGAATCATTAGAAACATAATACATTGTATTTGTGATCATAAAAACATGAGAATATTCAACCTTGGGCTAACAGAGATAAGTTTGTAAAAAAAAGAAAGAGAATAATTACCATGAGGTGGACATAAGCATTGCATGCAGGAAAACACTTGGCATTACTTTGTAGCTAGCATACCACGTGAAGTATTACGTGAGACAATACTTGGAGACTCACTTGACATTTAAGTATATACTTCATTACACATAAATAACACTTTGTAGCTAATGCCAACGTGAAGCATATCAGAGAAGAAAAAACGTGAGAGAGTTACAAAAAAAAAAAAAGAAAAAGAGTTGTTAGGGAGAGACGGAGAAAGAGAAATTAGGGAAATCAAGCATTTTCACCGAAATTTCTTCCGTTCAGTCTGGTAGAAACGTAACCTGAGGCGTTTTAGTGAAAAGCTCAACTTCTGGAGGTAAGATTTTGGATTTTTTATGAGAATTCTCTGATTTCTTGATTTGGATGAATAGTAACCCATCTCGGAAAACTTCCGTTAAAGTAAAAATCAAAACCGAGGTTTTGTAGAGCATCATAATAGGAGTTCAACGATGTAAGTATTAAAACGATTGAACGAAGTTTTGGTGGATTTTCATTGAAAATCCATTAGCCTCGATTAAGAAAGAACATGTCTTTTTGTTCAATTTCATGTTGGAATCTGTGTTCAGGAATGTGAATCTTGACTGCAGGTACCGAAATTGAAAGTAGAACGAGTTATTGAAAACTCGGGAAACGAGAAAAATAAGGCGAAAATCTGCCGAAATTTTCTAAAAATTAGTTAGTAAGCAATGAGTTAGTAATTCGATTCTAAAGAATGAATAACAGTTTTAAAGCTTAGAAATGAACAGATTAAGATTCAGAAACTGAGATACACAAATATGTGTAATCTGCCTCTTGAACTAGGATTCGGCGTAGAGGGGAAAAGGTTCAGAAATGAGTTTGAAATTAGATTTAAGAATCTAAGTATGAAGAATTGTGATTTAGAATAGGAAATTTATACCTATTTCCATGAAACAGGTTTTGGCACGAGAGCCGAGACAACGAGAAAGAACTTCCAGCAAGTGGGAATCCTAGCGGATTATTAGAAAGTATAGACATATATGTTTGTCTGCACTCGAGTAAGCTGTAGTTAGACTTAGAACTATGAATTTACTTATGTTCCGAGGTCTATATGATTATACGTGTTTGGAGGGCTTAGTGCTCTAGATTGTAGAAGGGCAACATATGGTCACCCTTATGCACAGTTAAACTATGCAAGAAGTAATATGCATTTTATGTTAGCATGTGCACGTAGAGATAACGTTGCATATCATTCAGTAAGTTTTTAACACTTTGAAATGAAAAACTCAAAGTTCAGTAATGTAAAGAGACTGACGGGTCGTCGGCCTCCCAAGAGAGGAAATCTGAAAGAGTAGAGATTCTGGCTAGACCAGACAGTAAGCAGGGGCCCAAGCCCACAGTAACAAGACAGTAAGTAGGGGCCCGGGCCCACAGTAACAAGAACAGTAGGTAGGGGCCCAGGTCCACAGTAGTAAGAACAAAAAGATATAAAGCAGTTTAAAGCATGTTTCACACGAGCATATCTGCATCATAATTCTTAATGTAAATTTTTCTAGTTTATGATGTATGCATGTTTATACTTGCTAAGCGTTAGCTCATCACTTTACTCGTGTGCAGGTAACAAAGGTAAGCAGCCAGCCATATAGTAGTTTTGCTTGATGGACCGGCAGACGCAAAGGTGGCGGAAATGTCATGGGTACATGGGAGTGGTCTCTACTATGCTCGCTTAGAAATTAAATTCCGCTGTAGAGTAATGTAATATAGAACCCAAGTTGGTATGTTTCAGTTTTAAGAGAAAGATGTTATGGTCATTGTCTTAAGTAAAGAACAACAAACTGTAATAAGTTAAGATAAGTTTTGGGGACTAGTTCCATATCTGATTTCTTAAAGTATGAGCAAGAAGAAATTGTTGTATAACAAAAGAACATGCTAGGAACATGTTAAGAACTCGAGGGTTAAAGAAAAAAAAATTTACTCGTATAAAAATATAAATTAAAGAGACGATAGTCTAATAACAAGTAATAGATTAGACTATAACTCAGCCTATTAGTATTAGTTTAAGGAATGGCGACTGCGCTGCCAGGGCACGAGTCGTCAAACACGCTTAGTGAAGAAGGAAAGAAAAGTATTTTTGACTTTTTTTTGCAAAAGGACCTTGGAAAAATATGGAAATTGCACTTAGGTCCCTCTTTTTTTTTTAAACCAGTTCTTTAAGTGAATAAACATAACTAAAGTGTTCATATTTCATGCCAAAACCCAGTAAGCATTCAGCCAAGAGCAAAGAAAAAAAGTCTCCCAAAAATTGAGAAAAACAAGTTCAAATCTAAACCGGCAAAACTATACCGTAATTCGCGTCACTAAGGTCTTCTCTTCATTCTTCTAAGGTAAAATTTTAAATTTTCTCCTCATTTTTCACCTTGGCTGCACGTCCATGAACAGTAGAGATTATGGAAAATTTTTTGCTAAGAATGATGATTTGCTATGGTTATGAATGGTACCGAAAAACTTGATGTTTAAAGGTTAGATTTTCGGTTATTGGATTATGCTTTTAGCATTTTGTTTAGGGAGAAATCTTGTGACAATAGTGATACAACCCTAGAGCTTATGATGTTTATGACGATAGAAAGAATGAGGAAGGTTGCGCTATGTGTTTGGAAGGTTGAAACAACGAATAAAATGAGCTATAGATATCTCAGGAAACACGAAAAATCAGGCGGAACTCCGCCGAAATTTAGTTTAGGGATATGAACTAATTTCGTTTGAACTGAAGAATAGGAGGAATAAGGTGTGAAAAATAAGTTGATTAGGTTACTGGAGATGTGTGGAAACCTAAAATGATGAAAATTCTCAATTTCAGATCAAAACCGAAAGCTAGGTTAATGACCGAAAATGTGTACCCGGGTATGCTTAGGCCAAAGGACTAAGATAGAAGCTTAATTTTAAAAAGCAATCAACATCAAGTTGTAGGAAATTCTGTTCTGAACAACTTTTGGGAAATAGCGTTTTTTCTCAAAAATGACCCTAGATGGTGATTATAGGTTAAATATGCACGGGTTTGGAGCATAATGTTGAGATAGGAGATATTTTGGTCCGGATACCGAACATGAGAATTGTAGACCTTTTTGAGTTAAATTTCGTTGCAATTACCGGTCTTAGATTGTAAATCTAACGATGAGAGATTTATATAATAGGATCGGTAGATGATCAAAGTTAGAAAGTTTCTGGTGACTTGGAAGTTGCGACATTAGTGGAACTCCGGTAAGTACAACATATTTCTTTTGTCTGTATCACGAACAATCGTATTTTTCTACGTTACAGAAAAATTGTGCATAGTGTAAGTACATTAGTTTTTCTATGTCTATATCACGAACAAGCTTATGTTCTTGTGTTGCATAAAATTGTGCATATGGTGAATTCATTGTATGTTATTAAGTGAAAGATGTTTCTTGAATCTTATTTGTTGCATTGAATGTGCTTATGGACTTAGAGTAGCAGTAGAATTTTAATCTGCGAAAAAGCCAAAGTCAAAGTTAGCAAAAGTCAACATATTTGAATAAAGTCTAATTTCATAAGAAATTGGTAGAAATGCTTAAAGATGTACAAATATGAGTAAAATTACTGTCATTATAAGAAAAGATGACAGTAAGACGATAAAAAATTACTGTCATAATAAGAAAAAAAATGACGGTACGATGCAAAGATTAAAATTACTGTCATAATATGAAATGATGACAGTAAGATGATGAATGAGTAAAGATGATAAACGATAAGAAGTTAATAAAACTATTTGTACCGGCCTTCGCAATGAAAGGTTATTATGATTATGAATGAAACGAAATCGTGAGTGAGTTAGTTTTAGGTCTCTACCCCACTCCTTACTGGTTATACCCGTAACGATACAACAGAATAGGGCCCATACGAAGTAAAAGCTATGAAAACACAATACGAAAGTCATTCAGAATGTTAAAAAATAATACGAACGACACAAGAATGACACAAGAACAAAAGTTGAATGAGTATGAAATGAAAGAAAAGAAATTATAATACGATAAACGTTCTAAATAAAAGAACGCAAGTCATAAAGAAGTACGAAATGAAAGAAATGAAAGTACAAACAATAAACGTTCGGAAAGTTTAGAAAAATGAACGACACAAGAATGAAAATTGTAAGGAAATATGAAATGAAAGACAAGAAAGCATAAAATGATAAACGTTCTAAAAGTTTAGAAAATAGTTAGGATGTATGACATGAATGCATATATGGGTATGCATTATTGTTTGTAATTTTTGTGAACTGTTCTTACTTGCTGAGGGAAAGCTCATTAAGTTTGTTTGTGTTGTAGGAAGCTCGGGTAAGGCACCGGCTCTCTGAAACTTGTATATTGGGCGTGCAGAAAAGGATGCAGCAGTGGGATGTGGGTAAGTGGGTAATGGAGACACTACGGATTTTAAAACCGCTGCTAAACACTTAATGTAATTAATATGTATGGACATGAATAGATTATGTAAAGTAAGTAAATATCACGTGATTATAAGGCTATGCTTAGCAACCTTACGTCATAAAGTCTATTCATATACGCATGATGCTATTATGCAAACTGCATATGAATGACAATGGTAAGTAAATAATAATTTAAATTTATGTCCGCGCAGGAAAAAAAAGTCTAAAATTTAGGAGTTTATAGTTCAAAAGTAGTAGAAGTAAGGAAATGAGCTAAGTATGAGCGTAGTAATGATGACCAAAAGTAAGGGTCGTCACACGAGGAACTCCCTTGGGGTTGTAGTTTGGTGGGCCATGAGTGATCACATAGGCCCATTTCTCCTTAATTTAACCCAATTTGAAACCCGTTTGGGGGACTTTTCAAAATTAGTCAAATTAAACTTGAATAGGTAATGGAGGATTCAACCTAAGAAAGCCTTTCCCTTGTCTTCAGAAGCCCAAAATCCTTTATTTTAACCCTTGAAAGGCCCAAAACTTGGGCCTGATCCTGTTGGGAATGGTGTCCTAGAAGCATGAGATGTAACATGATATTTATTAATTATTTAATAAAACAGTTTATTCATCATTTTATGTGCATATATTTATGAATATTTTATGAATATCAATGAAAATTCCATGATTATTTATGTGACTTTAAACACTGTATATAAGTGTTATATGCGAGAGGATAATGTTTAAAGATAATAATAAAAAATGATGTTCGTAATGAATTTAATTAAAGTTTGAAATCTTTAATTAAAACATCACTAATACATGTCATTCCCATTCAGAATGGAATAGTGTTATCTGCACTGTTAATATGGTGAGATATTTAATGAGTGTATTACACGTAATGAGATTATGTGTAATAGGGATACAGACACAATATTAATTTATGATAATTTCTATTAAGTATAGAAATTCTAATTGAGTCTACCGATGGTCATATATAGAATGATTTTAATATGAGTTCTTAGCAGAATCCTATTTTTGAATTTGTGTCTTTTGATTTGCTCGGTACGGATTTTGAGACCCTGAATTCTATTCCTTGTATTTTGAAGACATGATGAAGTAGGTAGCCGGTAATGTTATTATACAAGATGAAATCCATTCCTTCTTGAGAAAGAAGTAGATAAATAATTCCCTAGCAGTGTTGATTCGGTACTTTGATTAGTTAAAGCGCTCTGATTCATGAATGTGTTTTATGAATTACTGTCTATTCGAGAATCAATGGTACTCAAGGATAAAGTTGTAATTAGAGAGGTTAACGAATTTCACCTAGCTCTAATTATGAATTATTTATCGAGGATTGATCTATATGCAATGACTATATCAAATAGAGACTTAACAGTTTAGAAGTAATTTATGTCTATAGTGGAGTAACTATTGGAATTCATAGAATAATTAATTAATTAAAGTGTTTGATTAGTTATTAATTTTATTAAAGCTCGAAATTATAGGTCTGTAAGTCCCCGCATCATCCTTGTAATTTCATAAGACACAAAGGGAAAAATGAGAATTTTAGAATTATGAAATTCTAAAATAAAACACTCAAAGATAATTAATTATAAATTAAATAACGTGATTGTTTAAATTTGAATTTAAATTTTGGATCACTTATGTGAATATGTTCACATAGTGTGCACATAGCACAGTGTGAATCCCTTTAGGATTCAAATTGCTTGCTCTCATAGTTATTGAATTAACTTATTTGATAAGTTGTTTAATTTGAAATTCATTTGATTTAAGTTTGGCTTAAATTGAAATTTGAATTTGAGTCAATTTTAGACTGCAGGATAAAGGAGGATTTTTCCTCCTTCCCTATCTGTAATTGGCGCCTACCACAGGGATAAAATCCCTCATGGTGGCCGGCCATATCAAGAGGATAAGGAGTGGGAGTTTTGTTCTAAATTCAAATGGGAGATAATTAATAAGTTTTATCTTGGAGATAAAGATTGGATTCCTTTTAGGACTTTGACTACTACTCTATAAATAATAGATTGTAGAAAATTATGGGACACAATTTTTCTATCTTAAAATTAATAACAGCCGAATTTTTTTAGAGTGAGAAGGAAAAATTTTCTCCAAAAATTTCACATCGTGCATGCGTTGGTATTCGTGAAAAATTTGAGTGTTTTTTATTGTTAATCCTATTTTGTCTCAGGTGTGCCTTCGCACACATTTTCGTGGATTCTAGGAATTGACGAGAAAGACTTTGATTTTTCTAAACTAGCATTTCGAGCAAAGAACGTTCGAGGTCAAAGAACTCAAGATATCACCCTAATCGGCTGCTAGGTATAATTCCTAATTGAGTTCTTAAATAAATAAATTAATGTGATTAATTTATTCGTGCATAAATTAATATAATCTATAGAGTATCTCAAAAGTTTTATAAAAGTTTTTGTTACACACGATCCGCTATTCTCACGCATCCGCATCCGAAATCGTTTCGGAAACCAATAGATCCTTCATAAATTTTCGCCAACTCAAATGCCTGAGAAATCCATTAGTTTTGGCTGATTCGGAGGCTTTTCTCACATTAGACATGCCTCTCAGAGCACTCCCCGTGTCAGGCATGCTTTCCCAACTCTTCTCTATATCAGGTTGTCCACTCGGAGCACTCGTGCACATTCAGAGCAACCTGGTGTCAGAACAACCTGTTGTCATAGCAAGTGCATTGGCTGCTTGGTCATTCTCATACAAACAACCTCCGACGAAAGTCTGACACGCGATCAGACCCCCAAAGAGGAAAGTCTTCGGAGCACTTGGTTGAGTCAAACACTCTTGGGGATTTCAGGTCTGAAGTCACTTCGTATTAGCCCAAAATCTGGAACTTGGCCTCCAAGTATTTCCACTTCTAATGTGTCATTTTGCCTCCTCCGACAAGGTAGCTGGGACTTTACTTCGAACAAAATTGCTTGTGCCTTACTTCATCAGACCACTGCCGGAGAAAATTTTCAAAAACTTTTCATCCTATTTTTGGTGAGTCTCTTTGTTAAAATCAGAAAGCTATCTGACACTTTTCCATTGAATGGGAATGCTTTGATAGCCGCCGCCGTTTCTTCCACTCTAGAATCTTCCATTCCATTTCTGGACCATCTATTTGTCAAACCAAGAAAGGCCTCTGATAGCCTTCCTCCAAACGGAAATGAGTGGTCAGACCTCTGTCAGAGCAGCTGTCAAACACTCCCATCTTCTCCTATAAATACTCCCGTTACCTTCATTTCAACAAGAGACCAACATACCTGCACATTAGAAAGCACCATCAGAGTGCCGAAACTCTTAAGAAATCATCTTCCTTTGAGTGCATTCTTCAAGTCTTCTTCTACAAGGACTTAGGGTCTTCTTCAAGTTCTTAAGGAACTTCATAGTTTCTAAGTGTTGACCTCCTTAGAAACTCCTCAAGAACACTTTTCAAATCCTTTTCCACCACCATCTAAGTGATTGAAGAGTTTCTGCTACACTTTCCCGGAAATATTCAAGCCTCCAACCTCTACATTGCCCCTCGTAGCTCTTTCATTAGACTCCTCCATATCACGTTTCTCCATTAGAGCTTTATCCACCAGCGAAGCTACATACTGAAAGCCTCCAAAACAGCCCAAAAACTGCTTTTGGAGCCATTCTCCATCAAAAAGCCTTATCCACTTCTAGAGTTACCCCCTCCACTCCTCCCTCCAATCTTTATTCGCAAAGTTCTTCGTTATTATTTTTCAGATTTTCTAACATTTTTACAAGAGTATTTTTGTGATTTTGGCAACAAAAAGGGCCCTAGAGCACATGTCCTTCTGCCTAATTTGGGCCTAAGCGAGCCGCACCACCGTCGGAGATCCAACCATCGTTATCTACTTCAAAGGCCCGTTAAGTACTTTGGCCACATTGGAACCACCACCAACGAGTCAAATACTTACACGTGCACACCCCCCACTACGGCATACCCTCCGGATCTATCGGACCCCTACAGATGGTAAATCCTAGATTTACCGTATAAACTTAGGATTTACAAAGGAATAGAAATTGTGTTCTGATTATAAATCATCAATTTCGTGTACGGTAAGTTTTAGATTTACAAGCAGAATTAAAATATTTTTATCTTATATTAGTAAATTTTTGAATTTAACGTGTAAATCTAAGATTTATGAAGGAAGATAAATTGTACTCTAATTGTAAATCCTAAATTGGCACTGTAAATTTAGGATTTACGAATAACACATTCTCTGTTCTGATAATAAAAGATTTACCATATGATAAATCCTAGATTTATGAGCAGAACTAAAATATGTTTATATAATTTAATAGCATATTTAGCAATAATAATAACCATACTTATATTGTTTACACCTTCAAATTGGTAATTCATGATCTCCGAAGATGGCGATCGGAAGCATACCCACATGACAGATAAAGAGAAGAGGGAAAAGGAGATCTAGAGGGAAAGAGGGAAAAAAAGAGTAAATATAAAAACTGAAAAATTCTAAACATAAAAAGGCCTATTAATTTTTATACATTGGTAAATTAGTTATTTACTAACATGAGTTTTAAATGTAGGCTTATTTTCTACGATTGCTTTAAAGAGGCTAATCAAGCCGGGCTGTCTTAAAAGACTCGAATCTAGAACAACGGGCAGCTCGACAGGGAGTTTGGGCTGGGCTGGCACGACCCTAGCCGAAATGATGGAGAGAGAGAGAACTTAATCAGTTATTACAAAACTTAATTCGGTGTACTTGGTCTCTTGGCATAAACTTGATAGTAATCGCATTGATCTTCTTGGATCTTGAGAACACTAGATAAACAGATGCAAACCCACTTTCTACTCTTATCTGATCCGACCCCATTAATTAATTGGACGCGTCCACATCATATTGATCAGTGAAATGGTTCATAATAGTTCCTTGCTTTGCTTCGCAAGTCATGTTCGCACGTGCCACCGAAAGGAAAGGATGAAAGTAAAAAAAATATATTTTTTTTGAGGCCTTTCCTTTATATTCGTTATATACAAAACCAAAAAATTGCAATTGTTCACCAACTACAAACTACGCAGAATATGTTATAACTATGCACGATGAATAACACAAACTCATTTTGAAACAAAATTTATATATCGCACGATGAATGTTGAACGAATTGAGGAGCGCCACACAAAAATGGCAATAATATAATCCACATTCTTACAGTAATAGGTAAAAATATACAGCTAACACATTTCCCAGAGGTGTGAAAAAAAAAAGAAAAAAAAAAAAAGCTTAAGGCACTTCTTATGAACTAAAATTTCTATGGGGAAACAGTGAAACAACCTTTCCCTGTATTTTTAAGGGGAAAAAAAAAAAAAGAAGCACATCTGTTATTTGCCACCAGCGCGAAACAAATTGAAAAGCGAAATAAGAGGAAGTAACCTTTTTTGGTGTTCAATTTTAAACAGGAGGTTGTGTTGTGGAAGGTTGTTGATGTTGGCTATGTCCTTTGGGAATCTTTGCTGCCATAGCACGTAATTGGTTTGCGATTTCGGTAAAGCTCGGTCTCTCGGATGGCTCTGACGCCCAGCATCTCTCCATGAGTGATTTCCATTCGGGATTGCAAAATTCTGGGACTGGTGGCCTCAAGGTGTTGCTCAAAATACCACCTGCATTATGTGTCGACCACTGATTAACACTCTAATTTCAAGTCTACCATTAGCGAACTGGATAAAGAGAACAATACCAGCACTAAACTATAAAAAATAACTAAAATAATAATAATAATAATAATAATAATAATAATACTAGTACTAAACTACAAAAACAATAAATTAAAAAAAGAAAGAAAGAAAGATAAAGGTGATGATTACCTATGATGGCCCCATAATGCAAATCTGCATATGGTTCTTCCCCGGTAAGGAGCTCCCACAAAACGATACCAAAAGAAAACACATCAACCTAGAGCAGAAAAACAGCATAATACAGATTTGAGGTTCGCATAGTGCGGGAATAAGTGAGATAGAGAGAAAGAAAGGAGAATATATCTCTTTAATTCATTAGCAAGCTCTGAGGTTAACCTTCTCGGATACAAGGCTACTGCTGCCATTAAGAAGTTCTGGTGCCATCCAAGGAAGTGTTCCCCGCACACCGCCAGAGATCAGTGTCTGACATTTCACCTTGGATAGGCCCAAATCACCAACCTGATTGTAGAAGCATGTGTAAAGTTTATCTCGTAAGGAATGGAAATGAAGTAAATGACCAGTTATAGAAACCAGTTGTAGAATATCACAAAGTTGCATTGAGCAAGTATAGCCTACGGCAGAAATAAATTTTAAAATAATTTACACTTCCCAAGAATAAGTAATCAAAACTCTATAACTCATTTTGCCACTATCAAATTCCAAGTCAGTTTCGCTTCAAAATTTATCAGCTTATATTATGCAAGAATTACGAAATCAAGATACTAGACTAATAATAGCAAATCGAATATTGGTGGTTCCTCAGGAGCTTGGTTAAAAGAAGTTTCTTTAAATCTGATTCTTGGTTTCAAAACAAAAGTCTCCTGAGTGACTAAGAAATTGCTTGAATATGTGACAGCAAAAAACTCAATGGACAGACTAAAAAAGGCTTCATAAGAGGGAATAAGTTGCTCCACAACATGCACCAGAATTACAAAGTCACTAACCTTGCAAATTGGACGGTGAGGATCTCGAAGATTTACAAGTAGGTTATCACTTTTTAAATCAAAGTGCACAATATTCTTTCCATGCAGGTATTCCATTCCAAATGCTACATCCATGGCAATCAATAGACGCCTGCGCTTGTCAAGACTCCTGGTACAGATATTTCTCTGTCAATGGGCCATCACTTTGCAAACACTGGAAAGTCCATAATTAAAATTGAATAAAATAAAGGACAATTAAGGAGGACACGTTACTTCTCATTCTTCTGCAAAGCATTTCTAATAGAACCATTAACCATATACTCTGTCACTGTTGCCACAGAACCTCCAGGACCATCAAGTACAACACCATAGAAAGCCAAGACATTCGGATGGTGCAAGTCAGCCAGTTTGATGGCCTCATTCCAAAAATCATCTCTCTGATTCATTTAGGATCATAATGAGAAAGCTATTGGAGAAAACAATTGTAAAGAATATATGTGTTTCAATTGGAAGACACATACCATGCGCTCTTGTTCAGAAGGTTTTCCAGCGAAACAACGATCATTGATCCGTTTGATTGCGACATCAGTACCCCTCCATTTCCCATGATAGACTGTGCCAAAGGTGCCAGAACCCAATTCTCTCAGCTCTTCGAGGTCACTGTTCTTTATAATCTGCCATGGAATATGCCTTTAGATTAATGGGAAAACTTCAAATGAAGAGTAGAATATTGAGAGATAAGTGAAAATGTTAACCTGCAAGCGTCCAATGCCATCAGATACTGGAAAACCAATATTTGCTCTTTCTGGGATTTTGGTCTTAACATCCTGAAAAGAAAATATAAAAAAAAAAATGAGGAAATTGAATAAATATAATTGTGCGCAAGTTACAAGCTGAATGTGTACGTGTATCACCTCAACTTTGTTTTCAACAACTTCATCTTGAATCGACTCATTAGCCAACTCATTTCTGTCATGCAAGTCGGGATTTGATGATGTAGCTGACTGGAAAACCGAAGCAGCGACACCCTCAGCAACAGCTTGAAGATCATTCCTGATTTGTTCCTCTGCTGAGCCTAATCCTTTAACAGAGAAGATTGAGAAACCATGAATACCACTGCAAACTACAAACGAATAAATATTCATTTAAAAAAAAAACAAAAGAAAGAAAGCATATCACCGACCTTTTGCCGACTGAGCATGTTCTGAACTTTGGTCTTTGTTCAAGATGCCCAATGATTGTTGAACCCCATCCTCCACAGTGTTTAGTTCTGCACCATTTCCCAAACAGTTCTCACCAAAGGGATCCTTAGTGGCAAAGGGATCCTTTTTCGATGGACTTTTAATAGGTCTAGGAGGTGGAAAATGAGAATCATGGTGCAAATTCCAAGGATCCTGATTGCTGAAAAGTGAATTTGAAGAATCCTGAACATCTGCAGTCCTACTAGACGGAGAGAAAGAAGATGGAGTGTCCATCCCAGGAAATGGAGGATTGCCATGGTAAACTTCATTAGAATCCAACGGGAGGCCTCCAACTTTTGCTTGTAGACAAGGTCCAGGATTACCCCAGATAGATGGTTGTGCCACCTCATATGACTCAACTAGCCTTGAAGTAGGAATATGTGGAGGTTCCATAGAGGAGCAGGGCAGCAGTTCAGTTGGTATACCATAACTAGCCTCAAATTGGTCAACAGGTGATCTACTCTGCTCATTACTGACAGAAAGTTCAGTGGGGCATATCCTGAGTGCCTCCATCCTGCCTTCAATTGGTCTCACTTGGTCATATGAAATGCAAGTTTCTACAGCATCTTTGGTTGGAGCGACACTGGGAAATTTGTTAGAATAATCTGTCGGAGATTTTGGAGAATCTTGAGTCAACCGTTCTGAACTTTGGACAGGAATGCCTCCTGCAGGTAGCATATCCCGGGTAACAGGTTTGTTCAAGGCATCCTGTTTAACCAGGTATGGGGCTACAACAGAGTGTTGCTGAACAGGATCCTCTCGAACAGACTGTGGAATATTGCCCATGAATGCACTCTTAGGTGGCTGTACATCAGTAGTCCTTCCAATTACAGCCTGAGTAGCAGAAATTCTATTATGCTCAACATTATCTACGTGTTGGGTATTAATTCTCTCCTTTTCAAGCTTCGCCTCGGGATGCAAACTGAAAGCACTTGCCTCAGATTGAAGGCTTCCAATTTGAGGATCTGCATGAACAAGGACTCGGTGTCGAGCTGCAACTCCTTGATCAATAGTGCTTTCCCCCAAAGCACCACTTACCACAACTCTGGTTGCTGGCTGAGCTCTTGAATGGTCATCGAAATGGAGACTATGATAACTTGGGTTGGAATCAGACAGAGAGCTTGCACCACTGTCTCTCTGACCCTGTGTCACAGTATCAGAATGTGCATGAGGCAATGCTCTCTGACACATATAACAGTCCTCAAACCTTGGGATTTTCTCAGAAACCATTACCTGTTGGTGAGGTAGCAAACCATCAGAGAAAACGACATGTTCCTGCATTGGAACCTGCTGCCAGCCATTATTGCCTCCTACCACTGAAGCAGGAACCTGAACTTGATATGAACTATAGCTTTGTTCAACGGGCAGCTGAACGACCCTCGGACCAAATGCTCTTTCATCCACATAAGTACCCAATCTAGCTTGTTGGGGTTGAATAATATGTTGAACTACGTTTTGTCTTATACCAACATGAGAAGATGAAGGATTCATTGTTGTGCACATTGTAGGGATAAATTGACGTGTGACTACACCAGCAGCATTACCATAAAGCTGTTGTTGGGTATACACGGGGCCGGCAGTCCCCAATAGCCGAGGATTTGGAAAGCCCGTCTGGGGAGGAAGCTGCAAATAATCTGCTTCATTTGCAACTTCCTGGCGAGGATCAACATATGCTTGCACATAGGAAGGAGTTGGAATTTCCATTCCGGGCTGCTGCAAACCCAATTGTTGGTGCGCTATTGCTGCAGGAATAGACCTTTCTAAGTCAACTTCCGGACAAGGAGATGAAGTTTGTGGAAGACCAGACTTAACCATAGGAACACGCGGTGGGACTGTAGACGCTTCGACAAAACTTGCAGGACTGGGATCCAAACACACCAACCTTGGAGAAACGTCATCCAAATTACCAGAACTCTGCTTCTGCAATAATATATTTGTTGTCACAGGTCCTATAACATCCGCTTGACTGGCCATTGAGTTATCAACAGCCTCACTCCCACTAAAATCAGAATTTTGTGTTGATGTTGCACTTGTTATGCTCCCTTTCCTTGTGATGCCGCCACCGCCGCCTCCACCCACAATCCCATTTACGGCCTCAACATATCTCTGCCCATTATCATGTGATTCCCCAAACTGTACCATACTAGTCGGATCAAGCTCTGAAGCAGAAAACAGAAACACTCTCAACTTAGCCGACCCATCTGGACACCTCTCATTCAATTTCTCATACTCATCCATCATATTGTCAAGATCATCAGGGCACGAAACTGACACCAAAGCATCAAGATCCTCGTCAGGAAGCTGATATTTGATAACCACGGCTTGCCCATAGATATCCACCATCTTCTGCACTAGCTCATTGAAGCTCAAATCTCTTTTGACACTAATGAACCTCGTATGTCCCCCAACATATCTCAACAAGCTATCGCTCGGCCTAGGCAAAATCTTGCCCCCAAAACTACACAGAAACTTTACTTTCTTCCCTGAAACTGAATCAACTCCACCCTCATCACTTGCTTGATCAACCGCATTACCACCAGATCGACCGCCCAAATTAGGACCATAACTGGACCCAGCTGCTGGATCACTCACAATCTGATCGGTGGAATTGCCCGCAACCCTACTGCCCACACTTGGTGTATAGCCAATCCTAGCTGCCATATCATGACTAGAAAGATCAACGCCAGTCACACTAACCAGATTGCCCAAATTTGGGCTGCCTCGTGACGCAGTCGATGCATTGCTACTTACAAGGTCTCCGGAACCAGCAACAGTGACCCTGTTGGCCAAATTAGGACCATAACCAAATCCAACAGCAGGGTTCACACTCGGGTATGCCACCGGCACGGCCACATGAGGACACCATGCAGCAACATTTGGCGCAGTATTCCCGTATCCTAGCCCAACAATTCCGGCTTCAGATACGGGCACAGGCGCCGGGTAGAAAACGGGCACCGACCTGGGGCTCCCAACCTCGCTAACCGGGTTAGGAAAGTACCCCTCAGGGCTCCGACCGGCCGCGGCCTGCACAATGCGGGGCTCTTCGACCACATTTCTAACTATATTTAACGGTCTTAGATCCTTCGGAATCGAGTTTTGATCAAACGCCATATCTGCAACCAACCATTCCAAACCTAGAGTCCATAAATCAAAACCAAGGACACCAATAGACCAAACACTAAATACAAAACCTAGGGTTTTGGTTTTTCGACGATTTCGACATTTTAAGCATCAATTTTCCACATTCAGGTTCGGAATTAATCGCACAAAACCTCAACGACCCATCTCAATCCGACACAAAGTTAACACAAATAGTCCAAGATTCTCAAAAGAAAATGACCCAAAAATACAGGGAAAAAAGGGGGAAAACAGAGCATACCAGATATCGACAAAGACGAAAGAAAGAGGCGGTGCAACGAACAAGAGAAGTCCGAAAAAGAATCGAAATGATCGCGGAAGAAAGAGATTCAGAGCTCCGAAGAATCTCCTCCTACTTCGTCCTCGCTATAATCTTCTTCTTCTTCTTCTCCGTAGGAATCTCGCTAGATTTTCTCATCTTGTTTTTGTTTGTTTTTCTCGGGGGAAAAAAGAAAGAAAGAAAGAAAGAAGTTGAGACAGAGTAGAAAAGTTTTCGCCTTTGCGCCAATTCAGAAAAATGGACAGCATAGAGATTATTTAATTTATTTATTGTTTTTTTTTTCCCCCTTCTTTTGGCCTTTCTTATTTCGTAAGGAAAATTTTCTCAGGCGTTCTTTGTAATGAACGATGGCAGGAGCGAGGGCACGTGGATGATTCCATGCAAATTTAAAATAATAATAATAATAATAATAAAAGGAAGAAAAAAAAAAGAATGCTATGTTGTGTTATGGTCATTTGTTTGCGTATTGAATTTTTATTTATTTATTTATTTGTTTATTTTAAGAAATGAACTTTTATTATTAGACAGTGACAAGTTTGTAGAAAATGAAAGCTCACAAGTAACTTTTGGGCCCATTGATCCGAAAATTTTCCAGTCTGGGGATTAAAGAAAAAGGAAAAAAGTATTTTAAGGTTGGTGTCTTGGTGACATTGCCTAGACATTATGTATTTAGGGATGCCATATTTTCAGAAAAGAAAGCATTTATTTATTTTTTTTTAAAAATTTCTTGTCATTTCCATTGAGTTTGTTCCGTTTTTTGCTTTAATATATGAAACATTTTTAGTGTGTGTTATTTTGTTGCTACTTTTAAATGTGATCGATATAATTCGATTATTATTATTTTTATTATTATTTTGTGAAAGTATCAATAAATGGAATTTCTTGTATACGGCCACAAAAACTAATCACACTTTGACAAAATTAGTAATTAGATCAACATCATCATCCTTCCTTCTATCTCGCTTAGTGTCAAACTGTTTTTATTTTTTATTTTTTATTATTATTTAAGATTTTGGAGAAAGTTGTAGAAAAATGGAGTACTAACATTGGTGAGTTCCTAGACTTTTTCTTCAACTTCATTTATTAAATTTTTTATATTTGTATTCATCAGATTATCAGTCGGTGGTCTTTGGCAGTTAGTGAATCCCTTGGTGAGACAAGGATTTTGAATCCTTTTAAATTAACCAGCAAACGGATAAAATTAGGTTATACTTTTTTTTTTATTTTTTTTATTATTCTTTCTTTGGTAATAAAGCTTTTCCGTAGGTGAGTTTAATAGTTATTATAAAATATGCATGCACTTCTAATGGGAGATTTGAATGCTTGACTTTTGTGAGTGTAAAGTGCCCTAAAATTAAGGTGGACAATAAAAGAAACAAATTATAATTATTTAGTTGCCGTTGGTATTTAATTTATTTACTAGTTTTGTAGACATCGAGTGAGGATTGAAGGTTTTGGTGAATTCGTGAAAGGCGCGACATCGAGTGTGGATCTAGTTAGTTAGTTAGTTAGTTAGGGCAATACAAGTTGTCATCATAAGAAACTACGAGCTCAAATGTCAAAAGGAAAGCTCATCTTCCGCAATGACGGGCTGATCTCTGATAACCCATCAACAATCGTGTCAAGACACGCGTCAGTGCACTGATTGTTCCACTACTCACGTCTTTTGCCCACAATTTGACAAGTTAAGGTCAAAATGCATAACACGCGTCGTCCCTGAGAACGTCAGCGTTTTGACGCTATTATATTAGGTAAGTTTAGGCTTAGTTTGCTATTGTTTTTCGTTTTTAAAATCAACTTCTACTTGTAATAAAAAATAATTTTAGTATTTGATAAATCTCTTTAAAAGTGTTTTTTGAATTTTTTTTGAAGAATTTACAGCTAAAATTAGAAGCAGTCCAAATGTAACTTTAACTTTTAGATTGTACGAGAATTAGCATAGTACACATAATGAAACTTTCATAATACTCATTATATCGCTAATGAAATTTAAAATTTACAATCTTCCCAATTTAAAATTCAAACTCTTAATATAATATAATATAATATAATATAATATAATATAATAATAATATTGTAACAAATAATATCATAATTATATTAATAACACTAATATTATTATTTTATCATATAATATGATATTATAATAATATTATAATTATTTTAATATTAATATAATTTAATAATTCTAATATTATTATCTATTATAGTGTATTACACAGTTATAGTTTTATAATATATTAATTGTAATATAATATATTATATTATATCATTAAATTACTTGTTGGTTGCTTGAAATTTATAATTTAAGTTTATTTACCTTTCAGTAAAAAAGTTGTTTGGTTCTGAATGATTCTTTCAAGTCTGTAGAGTGCACTTCAAAATGACGTTTGCCAATGCGTGTTAGAATGTGTGATTTGCCTCTGAGTCAAAGCTAAACATCAGAAACTTGCAGGAGAACTGCAATCTTTC
>NW_010365281.1:209386-222281 GCF_000414095.1 Morus notabilis
TCCTGGATGAAAGTGGGAACACATTATGATGGATTTTTTTATGGGATTGCCGAGGACTGAACAACGACATGACACTATGTGGGTTATGGTGGATAAACTGATGAAGTCCGCACACTTTATACCGTTTCGTGCAACATATTCTAAAAAGGTCTTAGCAGAACTGTACCTTGAGTAGATCTTGAGACTCCATGGAGTTCCGTTGTTAATCACCTCAGACCGTGACACTCGTTTCAATGCAAAGTACTGGAGAAGTTTCCAAGAAGTCATAGGGACCGAATTGAATTTCAGTACTGCTTTTCATCCTCAGACTGACGGACAATCTGAAAGAGTCATTCAGATTCTGGAGGATATGCTTCATGCTTGCATTCTGGATTTCGGTAGAAACTGGAAGAAGTATATTCATGTAGCTGAATTCGCCAACAACAACAGCTATCAGGCTAGCATTGGAATGACACCATTCAAAGCATTATATGGCATAACTTGCAGATGACCAGCTTTTTAGCTCGAACTAGAGGATTGGCTTACTATTGGACTAGATGTCATCCAAGAAAACAACGAGAAAATAGTCGTTATTCGGGAACGATTGCTGACACCTCAGAGTCGTCAAAAAAGCTATGTTGACAGGAGGCGTAGACACTTAGAGTTCCAAGAAGGCGATTTTATTTTGTTAAGAGTTTCTCCACGCAAAGGAGTCACTCATTTCAGTGTGAAAGGGAAACTCGTGTCAAGATATATAGGCCCGTTTCAGATCACGTAATGAGTCGGTATCGTTGCCTACCGCCTCGACCTACCTCCATAATTGTCTCACGTGCACGACGTATTTCATATTTCAATGCTTCGCAAGTGTCAACCCGATTCGAAAGCCATTGTGCAATGGTATGATGTGCCGATCCATTGTGACACGACTTACGAGGAAGCTCCAGTTCAGATTCTCAATCAGAAAATGGAGAGTTTATGACGTCGCGAGATTTCGCTAGTGAAGGTGTTGTGACAACACCATGGCATTGAGGATGACGTCGCGAGATTCCGCTAGTGAAGGTGTTGTGGCAACACCATGGCATTGAGGAAGCAACGTGGGAACAAGAAGCAACAATGCAGGAATGATGTCCACATCTATTCTCATTTTAAGGTAAGCTTTAATTTTGAGGATGAAATTCCTTAAGGGGGTAGAGTTGTAACGACCTCAAGAATTAAATAGATTTAATTATGCTAATTGTGATTTATTAGTGTGCCTAATACTGATTTTATTAGTTAATCATGTCATTAAAAAAATTTCAATTCTAAGCTATTTCCAAAAATTTTATTTACTTTCAGTTTTAGAAATTTAAACCCAAAAGTTTTTGAAAATACACTTAACTTTAATGTATTTTCTTTTTCTTTCCCTTATTTTCTTTTTGTTTTGTTTTCTTGTTCCTTTTCTCTCTCTTCCTTTTCTTTTCTTTCCTTTTCTTTTTTTTCCTTTTTTCCCTTCCCTCTCGTGGCTGCTCTCTCTCTCTCTCTTCTCTTTCTTTTTCTTTTTCCATCTCTCTTTCCTCTGTTTCTTCTCCCACCACAGCTCTCCCTCCTGCTTCACCCACCACCGGCCATCTCTCTCTCCCTCTCCCGGAATTCTCTCTCTCCTCTCCCGTCCTTCTCTCTCTTCTCTCTCTCTCTCTCGGCTGTGCTTGGCCGAAGCACCCAAAGGAAAAATAAAAGAGGGAAAGCAGTTTTAGTCACTTTGAGGTAAAGATTTCTTGAAAACCCATACTTGAATTTGAGTTATTGATTTCAGAATTTTTAATTTTGGTTAAATTTGATAAATTTTGAGTTAGGGTTTGGATTTGAACAATTATTGTCGGAATTGAATTGAATTTAGGGGTTTTCAATTATTGGACTTGTTGAATTGATTGGAAACTAGTTTTGATGATTTCTGGAGAATTAATTTTGAAATTGAACTTAAATTACAAGTTTGTTATTTTCTCTATTTCTGCCGGCATGCTGCTGAAATTTCGTGAAAAACTTGCTTTTAAGCCGAAATTCAATGGGGAAGCCAAACCAATGAACTGGATTTCAATTTTAAAGAACCCCAAACTGAATTATAAAGTCATTTATGAAACTTGGATTGAGTTAAGGCACACTAATAGGAAGCAATTAAACATGATTGAGCTTGATTCCTTTTATGAATGAGAATTATATCCTAAAACATTACTTTTGTGATAAAGCTAGTGGAGAAGAGCAAGTATTAAAGCTTTAAGAAAAGCGGAGGCTAGGGTGCCGAGAAGTTAGCCACAGGTTTGATATCCGAGAGGTAGGATATCCTTACTCATATCCTTGTTAGCATGTTTTAATCTATTTTAGCCTATGTAAATGTTTTTAAAGACATGACATGTTTGATAAAAAAAAGTATTTTAAAACATTAGCTTGATTACTGCTATTGATCTCATTATGAACTGATGTAAAGTTTTAATGAATACTTACTTAAGATAAGATATATTGCGAGCTAGTAAGCCTGCTAATAACCTAGACAGGATATAGAGATCGTATCCTTGGGGGCAAAACCTAAAGTCCGGACGGGCCACTACGGTGGTGATAACGCCTTGCATTGGTCTTAAGTAATTTATCATTAAATTACTTGTTGGGTTCCTGAAATCTAGAATTTAAGTTTATTTACCTTTCAGTAAAAAGGTTATGTGGTTCTAAATGATTCTATCGGGCCTGTATTTTTATAATTTATTCAGTTTTTATAAATTCTATCCTACTGGGCCTTTCGCTCACTTTTCTTACGAATGTGATTTAACCGCACGCAGGTGACGCTAGAAGTAGTGCAGAATAGGTGAGGAAATCCATTCAAGAAGAAGGGAAGCAGTGAAGTGTTTTTTCCATTGTCGTACTCATTTAAGGCATGTATAAACTATGGATTGTAATTTTTAAATTCTACTAGACTGTGGTTAGTGTCAGTTATTTCATTTATGTATTTATTTATGTATGCACAAGGGTAAACCTTGTGGATGCCAGAGGCTGACTTTTAATATTGATTTTAATGGTTATTGTGTTTTGAAAAGTCCGCCTCACGTTTTCTTAAAAACTCAATTTCTTTAAAATAGTGGAGGTTGTGTAGAAATACCTGAATATTTTAGATTTGAAATCAAATTTTGAACTGTTAATTCTTTAATTACTTTCTTAATCAGGTTTAAGTTTCTAAATAAGCCTCTACGTCACTAACCCTTGTTTGGGGTCATGACAATTATAATATTCTATATCATAATTATATAATATATTATATAATAATGTCGTAATTTTTAATTATCCACAGCAATTCAACCTCATAATTTACCGAACGCTATTACACTGATTTTAAAACTAGCACAACTACTATAATTATAGTTTACTAAATACTCGGCTATTTTTTTATAACGGCTACTTTTTTCTTTCAACACAACTAAAAGTAATTTTTTTCACAATCTACAACAATATCAAACTAAGCCTTATATCCTAAACGCTCATGTTGCTAATTTGGAAAAGGGTAGTTATAACGTATATTCAATTAGTTTGAGGATTTTTTATTTTTAAAGATTAATTTTATTTAATATTTTGATTTAATAGTTTTTTAAATTGTATTTAGTATAGTCAGGGAAGGATAATATTTGGTATTTTAAAAAAATTAATTACTTTAGGTGGTATTTAGCGTGACTTTTATAAATATAAGGTGTTTTGGGCATTTTTATAATAAAAGAGGTAAAAATAGTATTGTGGTCATTCCCTTAACTTACAAAATAATTGATAAGACATTCGGTTCAATGTTTTGGTTCTTGGCAATTATAAGAGAAATCTCTAGGTCGTAACTTCTTTCCGTGAAATTATTCAATGAACCAGTTATACTACATCATTTTGTTTATATAATATCTTTTTTGAATGAAAATTTAATATTTGGGTACTTTCTCGTGGTCAATTTTACATGATTGTGTATCTCTTTTCAAAGACGTATTGCATTAAATATTGTTGAGTTAACCCTTACCTCAACCAATACCATGAAAGCCCTACCTTACAACTACCATAATATCAAATCTGACCTTCCCCCCAGAATCCAAGAAAAAATAGCGGTAAGTGCATGCCCGAATGAAAAAACTAACTATTAGAAGCGGGTTACCTATCCTTTTATAAGTCACCTGGCATACGCTCCAGCCCTGATCCGAAAAGGACAACAACAATTCCAGGAGACAGGCGTCCTGTCTGTTCTGGCTGCTGAGCCGAGAATCCGTTTTTTGATCTGGACGGAGAGAGGAATCATTCCAATAGCTGCCTTTCTTTTGAACTAGTTCTTTCGTACAGTTCTGATACAGAACTAACTCACTAGTGTGGATCCTGATACATGCGGTAGGCAAGTAACGGCGGAAATGAAAAAATCCGGCAAGAAAAAAAACTGCATGAAATAAAAAAAGATAAAACAGTGATTGAATAAATCAGAGGCAGGGAAATGAAGATTTACACATGTGGCGTGCAATGAAAGCAGGAAATCAACAAATCCTGCACACAAAAAATATATAAAGTCAGAGAACAAAAATTTTCTAAAAAGTATTATTACACAATCGAAGCTATTACTCAACAGAAAATTACAATGCATATGAATCGCCAAAAATTTATACAAAAAGCGAAGGGAGACAAAAAAAAAGAGAGACGTGAAGGAAGCAAAACGACAGGCAAGGAAGGAAAAGAAAAACTATGAAATGAACACATAAAAACTAAAACCAAAATAGTCGTTGAATCCAACACAAAAACAGGAAAAAAGTATCAGCGAGTCCGCGGCGATGAGAACAACATAAAGTGGAAAAAAAATCCCAAATCCAACCACTAAAGGAGTCCAAAAGAGAAAAGGGATAAATTGGCAAGATTTCCACCATGATCACAATGAACAATCCGCAAAGACGAAGGCACAAAGCAACGAATGCGAAATCTGCAGCAATACAAAAGTGAAGGAACGAATCAAAGGCAAAACGGAAAAGAAGAAAGGGAAAGAGCAAGAACAAAACGAAGGAAGCAGCGGAGAAGAAGCGGCGGAATGGAGAGAAATCTAAGGGCAAAAGGGCACAGAGGCAGGCCAAACAATAAAAGGACCTAAATGCACATCACCATAAACGGGGGAAAGTAAAGAATAAGGGCAAAACCAAATGAAGGGGGCGGAGAAGATGAGAGAATCGAGGGGGAAAGGAAAATAAGATGACATTCGGTTCATGAATTAGAATCGTGAGATTAGAATTATTTTTTATTTACGTGTATTTTTTATGAGAGAAAATACTATAGCGAATCATGAATCATGAGACGAATCAGGGTACGAATCCCCTTACCAAACACACCAAGAGTTGCAGGGGCTATAAATTACCAAAAACCCAAGAAGCCACCGAAAAATCAAAACGTCATTGCACTAGAAGAAGAAGATAACAGTAAATGGAAGTCAAAAGCGTCATTTCACCGTAGAAGGAACAGTAAATTGGGTCTGCATGAACAGTACCCCAAGCTCTCCATAAGTATATTTATAATGGGACAAAATTTTCAGAATTGACCGAAGATATACAACATAACCAAATCCTAATCTAGTTTTGCAGTTTGGAAGCTAGTGCTAGATTTGATTGAATTTGAAAAAGGAGAATGCATCACGAATTTTAAATAACGTTATCTTAGCTCATGACTTTTATGCTATGGCAAGAATCTCATTAGTTGTAATTTTCTTTTGCCCTTTCGGCCACTACTCTTTTTTTTTTTCCCTGAGAACAATACTTATTGCTATCTGGGACCATTAGAAACTCCGCAGTTCTAATTTGATGGCCTTTAATTAATGATTATAAGCTAATATTTTTGCAAAATTTAAGAAGAGTTTGCATATGTGTTGATGGTGAAATTTAGTCAACTTAAAATTAAACCTCTCCGGGAACACTCACAAACGTTTCTCATGAAGAAAATAATTGCAGAAAAACAAAGGACACAGAAGTTTATAGTGGTTCGGCAGAAATACTTTGCTTACGTCCACTTGTGAATGCACTAGTATCATCAGAATTACAATATCTCTTAGAGTAGTAAAATAGTACGTAAAAAACTAAATGAGGAATTCAACCTTTTTTTATAATCATTATCTCTAGTTTCCTGAAGATAATTCTCTTACCCTTAATTCTCGGGATTTGACAGTTGTATTTCCATATTTTAATGTTCAAATCAGAGGAATTATCTTTACATGTCAATATTTGATCTTCTTATTTGAATTTGGATATTTGATGAAGCTGATCCGATCCTGATTTGGCGGGATGTGATCTTAATTTGATATTCCGGTCTGATCTAATTCTTGACTCCTCGATGCTGAGGCTTCAAAAGGCTTTTGTGGACTTCTCGACTTCAACGATGCAGAGGCTTCAAGAGGATCTTAAGCACTTCTCGACTTCAAAACCTTGATTCGTCGACGCAGAGGCTTCAAATGGGCTTTTGTGGACTTCTCGACTTCAACGACGCAGAGGCTTCAAGAGGATCTTAAGCACTTCTCGACCTCAAGGCCTTGACTCCTTGACGCAAAAGCTTCAAAGGGCTTTTTTGGATTTCTCGACTTCAACGACGCATAGGCTTCAAGAGGATCTTAAGTACTTCTCGACTTCAACACTTTAGCTCTAAGAGGGCTCCTCAACCTAGAGACATCTCCCCAACTATTAGTTCTCGACGTCAAGGATTTGTCCTGGCTTCCAGAGCTCCGACGCGTATGACAAAAGCGGGTGGCTTGAATGGTCAACCATGGTGCAACAATTACCCCCAGATTGGAATATTACGTCGTGATGTTTCAAGGTATGGTAAGTTGAGAGATCCAGGTGGCAATATCTTCTTTGGTAAGCTTGGCAGTTGCTTTTCCTAAACAGTACCATCATTACTGCTGATTTCTTAGGCTGTGGAGCAGTAATGTCGTTCATGTCAACAGGTGGCAGTCGAGAGTTGAATTTCAACTGTTAGATCAAGTTTCCCTCCTTTTGTTTTCTTGCATTAGCCTTATAGAGACTGTCTTTCTTTTATGCTTTCGTGCTAGCTCATGATGATACCTACGTGAGAATGGTTAGAAATATAAGAATACGAACTAAGAAACTTACCTTTTGCTGCTTGCATATTGTTATGAATGCTCGATGCCATCTATTCTTCTCTCTTTGACCGCCAATGTAAGAGTCTCTCACTAGATACATGTAAGCCTCGACCTTCTTGGATTTCCTTCTGTAAGCTTTGACCTTCCTGGTTTTCCCTTAGTACTCTCTACTTCAAGTAGTTCCTCCTATTCACTTTTCGTAGGCTCTTGTCCTCTCCCTCCTCATCCTCATTGGCATAGATGGACCAAATCGGGACAAACCTGATAGATGTCCTCGACGCGAAAAAGCTCACCTCTAAGACCAATGCAGGGGAGAGGAATAAGGCCTTGCGGGAAGTAGGGGACCTTCTTGAGGAATTAGAGAAGGTCAAAGTGCAAGTGGAGGAGGCTAACATAAGTGGAAGAGACTGAGATCAAGTATCTGGATGAAGGAAGATTGAAGGGGGACGAGGTTGGCCCTGGAGCTCTAAGGCGTCAAACATTAGAGAGCGTCCAGATCTGCTAAATAGTCGAATGGTTTTTCCTTTTCACATTGGCCTCTCCTCCTTAGAGGCTCTATCGGCGATTTTTAGCCTCTCCTCCTTAGAAGCTCTATTGGCCGTACTTGCTAGCCTTTCGTCCTTGGAGGACTCGGCATTGTGAGTTCTTTGATCCTATTTTTGCTGTTGAATGTGGTCCGTAGACACCTTCTTGCCCCCATGCCTAATTAAGACCTTGGTTTTTAGGCAAACATGTTATGTTTAGGTCGACCTCTTTGAGGATTTGTAGGATAAATGTAGAGAAACTGATGTGGCATGAATAATTTTTTGAATCTTATTAGTTTTGAAATAAAAAATGACATTACAAAATGGAAGGAAGTGATAAATAGTTTATTTTGACAATAAAGCTTCAATTCCCTCGGCCTTTTGACAATAAAGCTTCAATTCACTCGGCCTTCTATGAATGCTGCTTTTCTAACGGTGAGGCTTTCTTTGGCTTCTGAACCATCGAGGCACTGTTGTAAAGGCATTGAAAAGCCTCATTGGTATGATAGACCATGATGTAGTGGGTATCTAGCTGCAGTGTATTTAACCCTTCCACCTCCTAGGGTCATCGGATGATCTCGCGGGGCCGACGGTCTTCATCTTGTCGGTTATCATTTATCTATCCCTGATCTCTTCTATCAGCTCTTAATTCTTGGAGTCATCCATCGCGGATGAGTTTCTCAACTTCATCTCTCAAGTCCTTGCAGTCGTTGGTATTGTGTCCGATTTCACCGTGGAACCAGACGTATTTGTTCTGACTCCTTTTGTTTGGGTCCGACTTCATAGGTCCAGGTCGGCATACCATGTTTCCTCTGCCAACTTGATTGTAAATCTCTTCCAGTCCAATAGTCAACTCATGGTAAGTGTATCGTTGGAACGGTCGAGGCATTATGTTGTCTTCTTGCCTTGGCTTCTTTGCTTCCGGCTGATTAAGAGTCGAAGCTTCAGGTTCATCCTCATTACCATTGTAGCGACACTTTTGGCCTTATGTCTTCTCAGAGGTAGACCATTTCTCTGCTCCCTTGCTTTTGTTCGATTGGCGCTCAGGGTCATTGGCCTCGGCTACTTCTTCATTGATAAATCCTTGAGCCCTCACCAGGAACTCCCTATATGTTTATGGTGGGCTCTGGTCGAGGTATGTACTATATGGGATATCCTTCCTCTTGTTGGCCAAGGCTCCCATTAGTGCTACCTTGTCTATGATTCCCTCTATGGCAGCTACCTGCTCTCCGAATCTCGCGATCCAATCCTTGAGAGACTCGTCTGGCCCCTGGTAGACTCTTGAAAGGTTCTTCTTCAGCGAGATATACTCCTTGACACCTATGAACTAAGTTAGGAAGGCATTCTTCAAGTTATCCCAGCTTGTTGTGGAGTTAGGCTTCAAAGATTTGAACCATCTTCTGGCAAAATCAGAGAGATGATTTCTAAATGCTCGACACATGCCCTCCTCAGGATATCCTTAGAGGACCATATGCCCCATGTAGACTTCTAAGTGGTAGACGGGGGCACTCATTCCATCATACAGTGGAATGAGAGGTGGTTTATACTTATTAGGCAACAAGACTCAGATAATGTTCTCCGTGAAGGGGTGGTCGTGTGATGTGTACATCTTGGCGTCGACATTCATAGCCTCGGCTACCTTTCCAATAACTTGTTCAAAGTTGTTTAAATGGCTCCCAATCTACTTTTCTAGCTTGGCCATCTTTTAGCCAAATCCCTATTCTCAGCCACGAGCTCTTCCTCAATGGTCCGTTGTGACTCTCGCTCACGTTGAGCGTTCAATTGCTCTCTCAGGTCTCCACCGTGTATGGAAGAAGACTCAATCAAAACAGTGTTTCTCCGATTTCCATTCTCCTTTGGGCGATGGGGTATTTGTTCGTCATTCATCGTTGGGGCTACAGCTCTCTCTTGGGCTCTTCTCTTGGCTGCCCATTGTCTACTCCCCACGGACTTGTTTGACTTGGTTGGACAAGGGTTATTATTAGCCCCGCTATCACCAACTCCTTCAGCATCACTGCACTGGTCACCATTAATTTGGTTCCTGGCAACAGCGTTTGCTGGGTTCATCGGCGCATCTTCCAGCGATGGCATTGAATTTGGCCTATGATCGCGTCCAGCAAAGGCCTTGGCCATTCTCTCTACCGTTGCAGTAAGGGTCTCGACTTGCTTCTAAAGCAGATCGATGTGATCCTAGGAGTCCCCATTGGCTATTGCATTTGCCCTGTGATCGGGCTAGTCTTCTAACCGTGCTTGGTTGCCATTGGGTGGATTCGTCTGATTCCTCCCTTCAGTGGTAGGATTCTGGCCTTTCTGGCTTTTCTGATTAGCCGTCATACTGTGAGTTCTTCTCTAAGGCATGTTCGCTGCTATTGCTGGATTTGATTTATGGGTCCGGGCCTTCCTTCTAGCGCCAATTATTGATAGTGAAATTTAGTCAACTCAAAATTAAACCTCTTCAGGAACACTTGCAGACGTCTCTGATGAATTAATGAAGAAAATAATTGCAGAAAACAAATGACATAGAAGTTTATAGTGGTTCGGTAGAAATTCTTTGCCTACGTCCACTTGTGGATGCACTAGTATTATTAGAATTACAATCTCTCTTTGAGTAGTAAAATAGTGCGTAAAAAACTAAATGAGGAATTCAACCTTTTTCTCTAGGCCTTCCTCAAAGCTAAGATCATTATCTCTAGTTTCCCGAGGATAATTCCCTTATCCTTAATTCTCGGGATTTGACAGTTGTATTTCCATATTTGAATGTTCAAATCAGAGAAATTATCTCTACATGTCAATATTTGATCTTCTTATTTGAATTTGGATATTTCATGAGGCTTATCCGGTCCTAATTTGGCGGGATGTGATCTTAATTTGATCTCCCAGTCTGATGTAATTCTTGACTCCTCGACGCTGAGGCTTCAAAAGGCTTTTGTGGACTTCTCGACTTCAACGACGCAGAGGCTTCAAGAGGATCTTAAGCACTTCTCGACTTCAACACCTTGACTCTTGATGCAGAGGCTTCAAAGGGCTTTTGTGGACTTCTCGACTTCAACGACGCAGAGGCTTCAAATGGCTTTTGAGGCACAAGGCCAAGAAAAGGTAAGTTGTGCAGTCCAACATCGCCTGGGGATAAAAATAGGTCCTGGTTTATAAGGAATGGCACAACCTCCTAATGGTATGAGGCCTTTTAGGGTGAAGCCCAAAAGTAAAATCATGCGGGTTCAGGCCCAAAGCGGACAATATCATACTAGGTGGGGGTGCGGGTCGTTACACTCTAAGAATAAGCTTAGATCCTTAGTTGAGCTGCAAAGGACTTAGAAAGTCAAAATTAGAACTCTTCAATCACTCAGTGAACCATTAGGTGTAAAAAGGTCATTTTGTTTGGTGTAAAAGGAACACTGGGCTCTGAGTTTTGGCTCGAGATATTTGAGGGTAGAATTTTTAGTTTTCAAAACGTTTTCGAGTACATAAGTGTGTAGTGATAAAATTTTTGAATAATCTATAGATTATATTAATTTATAAAGATATATACCTAGCGAACGACTAGGCGAATAACTTGAGGTCTTTGACCATGAACAATCCAAGCTCCAAGCTTTCTCTGAAAACCTGAATCTTGCTCGTCTAGTACTTGAAATCTGCAAGACCTAAAGTGTGGGCTCTAATATAGAACTATCAGATTTGATCACTCTCTAATTTATATTCTTTCACTATCAACAGATGTATATGAAGAAACTGAGAATTAAAATAATTTTTCTTCTCTTTTTTCTCTGTTAAAATTCAGGCACCTATGAATTTTTAGAGCAAAAAAGTCCCTATTCTAATTTTCTATTTTCTCCTATTTATAGATTACTAGGAGAATCTCTTTGCTCTAACTTGAAGACAAAGCAATAGAAAATTAGTTATTACTATATTTTTAATCTCATTAAAATATAGTTTCCCATTTTAATTTTCGAAACTAATTTCTCCATTCCTCTTAACCACATGGCCGGCCATACCACAGCAAGACTGTTGAAAAATACGACATCAAACACGCAACAGAATTTTAAAATTTTAAATCGATTGCAAAGCCAACCAAGAACATATTCATGATGCTATATAACATAAATACTAAAGATCTAAATCATACCTTTAGAGATTTAGAAAACAACACGTCCTACAGATAAAAGCATTCAAAACAGCAACCGGAAGAGCCTCAACCAACTGGTCTTCTTTGTTATTCTCATTTCCACGATTGGAGTGCAAGTGGGCATACGTTGTTCAATATCCTCTTGGTATTCTTGAACTTCTTCCAACCACAAGAGAGCCAAAGGAAAAATCATTCTTGAGAATTAAACAATTTTTCCTCTCAGGAATCTTTTGCCAATAGCGTCCAAAAAGTCTCTCAAGTGATCTAATGAATAATGTGACTTACTGGGCTATTTATAGTGTTTAGGAAGTCATATGTCCGTAACAATTACGTTTCCCAAAGTTTATCTCACTTACAGAGTCAGTTTTACCGCGTCAGCACGCACGGTGCGTTACAACCAGTCAATGTTTAACACAGAAAACTTGCATAAAGCCTCAATTTTAAATCAAGCAATCCAATAGAGGAGTTGCCTGATCGAAACAGTCATATAATAGTCTTCCCATATTAAATAACTCTTAAAACAATAATTCAACCAATTTATCTAGAATTAATTTAACAATTAATCCACCCGATAAATTACTCATGAACTAAATGTTGGGAATGGTGTCCTAGAAGCATGAGATGTAATATGATATTTATTATTTATTTAATAAAATAGTTTATTCATTATTTTATGTGCATATATTTATGAATATTTTATGAATATCAATAAAAATTTCATGATTATTTATGTAACCTTAAACATTGTATATAAGTGTTATATACGAGAGGATAATGTTTAAGGATAATAATCAAAAAGCAATGTTCATAATGAATTTAATTAAACATTCCCATTTAGAATGGAACGGTGTTATCTGCACTGTTAATATGGTGAGATATTGAATGAGTGTATTTCGCATAATGAGATTATGTGGAACAAGGACACAGACACAATATGAATTTCTAATAATTCTGTTAAGTATAGAAATTCTAATTGAGTCTACCGATGGTCATATATAGGATGATCTTAATCCTGAGTTCTTAACAGACTCCTATTTATGGATTTGTGTCTTTTAATTTACTCGGTACGGATTCTGAGATCCTGAATCCTATTCCTTGTATTTTGGAGACATGATGAAGTAGGTAGCCGGGAATGTTATTACACGAGATGGAATCCATTCCTTC
>NW_010365281.1:223411-247654 GCF_000414095.1 Morus notabilis
GTTTTGTCTCATGTGTGCCCACACACACGTCTTCGTGGATTCTAGGAATTGATGTAGAAGACATTGGTTTTCTAAACACAAAGATTGGAGCAAGGACTGTTCGTGGTCAAAGAACTCAAGTTATCATCCGAGTCGGCTTCTAGGTATTTTTCCTGATTGAGTTCTTGATATATATAAGTTAATGAGATTAATTTATTCGTGCATAAATTAATATAATCTATAGAGTATCTCAAAAATTTTATGAAAATTTTTGTTATACACGATCCGCCTCTTCCCCGCACCACCGCGCTTCCGCACCCGAATTCGATTCGGGAACCAATACTAAACAACCTGAAACATTAATTCAACCAATTTATCTAGAATTAATTTATCAATTAATTCACCCGATAAATCACTCATGAATTAATAAACCAATCACATATTAACTTTGAACCTCTTTTATGGAAATAACACAAGTTACCAATATGTAGGAAATACACCGTATCGTTATAGGAAATTATGTGAGCTAGCAAAGGGACTCGATGGACATATATAAATCAAGCTCCTATAATCACAATGCTACTTGTAAACCAACAAGTCTGTCTCATGATTATAAAACTCTAACGCTACTCCACTAAAATCCTAGAGCTGCACTCTCGATTTATATAGCACGTTTACAAAGCTCTGAATAACTCTCGTCCATGACTCAATATATTAGTGTATTATCCCCATAGGATATCCATAATTAACTTAAGGTCAAATTTTGTTTTATCTTCCCGATTACATTTATCATATGTTCCATTACCACTCCATCGAAAAACCACTATTCATACCATTACAAATAGTAAACCATTAGATAACACATAGTAGTCTAATGGCTGAGCGCTCGTATTTTTCAATCCACAAATAATGCATACGAGGATATCATTGACTCTTTATACGAGTTATGGATTCCACTATCTATGAATAACGAATCTACGCATACACGAGTCATACCCCTAATGTACTGGTTGATACGAACCCCGCCAACAACGTGACGAAACCCGAAACCAAATATGGATTTTTGATTCAAGATCTTCAAGATTTGATGGAAACCGTAACTCGTTGCTTAGCAAAGTAAGAATCTTGGTATGGTGAAGACGCCACAAACGAGTATGGAAATCCGTTTGATAAGTCAAGTTTGAACGCCACAAGAAAACCTTGATAAGTTCAGAATAGTTTCTTCAAGAACTCAAGAAGAATATCTCACAATGTGAATAAACATCAAAAACTTATTTTATTAATCGAATTTTAGCCTTAAATAACCGAAAATAACATGAAGAGTTTAAAAATTGTAAAAATCATATCCTACCCTTAATGAGGTAGACGCCTAAAGCTAGATAATCACCTAAAGATAGGATAACACACCTAAAGATAACTCCTAGGGAAGGAATCTGAATTTGAATCTAACTCCTTCCTTTAAAACGCCTAAAAACTTATCCTAGGGAAGGAATTCGAATTTGACTCCAACTCCTTCCTCCTAAACACGCCTAATTTGGAATTTAAATGCTAACTTGAAACTTAAATCTAAAAAGATAGAATTAGGATGAAATTAAGTCTTCATCCGCAATCTTGAAATGATCTCTTGCTGGAAATTGCGCCTAAAACCTCTTGGACTTTGTCTTACACGTGTATCTTGGGATGACATGCAAGTTGGATCGTGAGTGTTCCTTGCATCCCTGTCCTCATCACAGGTAAGCGTACCTTTACATAATATTAGGATGTCTCCCTTTGGTACATCAAAGGATACAAGTCAAGCATATGGGTTCATTATCAATCTCAGGATTAAGATGATCACATATAATTCGTCAAAAGTGAATTATTTTATACAAACAGAATTATTAATTAAAAATATTTCAACTTTGGTCCGACCCAATATAGATTCCACCACTAGAAACTATATCAATGTCTCTACCCATGGAGTCCCACCTCCAACGACTAAGATAAGCCGTCTCCTTTAGAAAGTAGACAACATAACAATCTTAACATAAATAAAGCACCTAACTTTATTCCCTCGATTGTGGATCATATGATTTAGACTATCATCTTTAGATTTCTGTCTTCCGCATGTTCTTCTCATTACATGTTTGACCTAAAGATTTAGAATGACAGTATCAGACTTTCAATTTTCTTATCATACATTCAACTAATATGAATATAAAGAGGGCAATACATGGATATATGAAATCAATAAATCTTTATTAATAGTCAAAATATCTAAAAGAACATTGTTACTTTTATTCCTAAGGGCATAAACACTAACAATGACCTCCATGTGGTTGGCGCAAATCTGCAAGTAGAAGAGGGAGAAAATTTCTCTTTTATCCAGTTTCTAATTTTAGCTCAAATTCAAATCTAAATAAAGTCATACTTTACTTTCTTTTTGAATTTGATTGGAAAACTTGTCAAACAAGTAAACCGGAAATCTTGGAGAGCAAGTAATTGAATCCCAGTGGGATTCGACCTGTGTCACACACCCCCTACACCTCCCTGTGCCTGAGCGTGTGACCTCTTATGGTCCTACCACAGTGTGTTTTAAAATTAATTAAATTAAATAATCACATTTTATTTATTTTGAGTGATGTTAAATCCTGATAATTCATCTTGTCTCGCAAATATTACAAGGATGACACGGTGACTCATGGACCTACAATTTCAAGTTCTAATTAATAATTAATTAAACTCTTAAACTAATTAATTAATTCTATTAATTCTAACAGTTACTCCACTAAAAACCTCTAATTGCACTCTCAAAATTATAGACATTTATTTACTTCTAAGAACTTGAAGTGTCCATTTGATACAGTCACTACATATAGATTAATCCTCAATATATAATTCATAATCAGAACTAGGAAAAATTCGTTAACCTCTTTAATTACATCTTTATCCTTGAGTATAGTCAAGAAACACATTCATAAATACAAGCTCGTTACTTATTCAAGTACCGAATCAACCCTCAAATGAATTATTTTTGCTACTTCTTCAAAGAAGAAGGAATGGATTCCATCTCGTATATTAACATTATCAGTTATCCATTTTGTCATGTTTTCAAGATACAAGGAATAGATTTAAGATCTCAAAATCTATGCTAAGTAAGTAAAAAAACATGAATTCGTAAATGGGAGTTTACTAATAACTCAGGATTAAGATCATTCTATATATGACCAATGATAGACTCAAATTTGATTCCTATACTTAACAGAAATTATCAAAAAATCAAATTGTGTATGTGTCTCAGTTCTACAAAATCTCATTATGCATAATACACTCATTCAATATCTCTCTATATTAATGATGCGGATAGCATCATTCCATTCTTAATGGGAATGACATGCATTAGTAATGTTTTAATTCAAGATTTCGTAACTTTAATTAAATTCATTAGGAACATTATTTTGATTATTATCCTTAAATATTATCCTCTCGTATATAACACTGATTAACGCCCAAAAGTGATGTTCACAAGCGGTCAATTATAGCACAAAGGGCGGTCGTATCCACAGAGAGGTAACAAAATAAACAAGAAAGATTAGCAGAATCAGAGCGTTAGAGAAAAAAAAACAAGTAAATTAAAGAAAAAGAAAAGTTTGAGAGATTTTTGTTGCAAATAAAATAAAAAGGAGAAAATTTGTATGAAGAAAATTAAGTAGTAAAAAGGGTAAGGTGTCGAGAATCCCTAATGTTTCATTCACCAATTCAAGTTTTTGATTCACAAAATAAAATGATCGAATAAATTAAATCTCTATGTTGACTCCAAAAATATTATTATTACGAGTTATTAATCGACAATATATCAATTTGACAATATTACAGTAAAAGACAATTTGTGAAATAATTTGAATGACAAAATAGTGCATGACAGAATTACATAAAAAAAGCGTGACTGAACTTATATAAAAATTGGCACATAATATTTTGAAAAATAAATGAAAGATATATGAGATTTAATTCATTTAGATATTGAACATTACAGCATAAGGAATCAAAAGCCCGAATTGGGTCACTAATAAAAGTTCATCTCTAACATCACCAAGAGAACTCTAGCCTAGCTTACAAAACATTCTCACAAGTTCTAGAGAGAAAATATGAGAGTGACAGCAGGACGATAGAAAACTGAATATTAAAAGTTTACAAAAAACTTAGGCTAACCCTCTTATTTATAGTGTTCAGAGGTTGCCTGTCAAATAATGAAACAAATAATTAAAAAAAAATTACAAAAGAAAAGGAAACAAAATAAAATTACACATAAATTAGGAGAAATTAGATATATGATTTGAGGAGGAAATCTGATAATTTGCTCTGATTTTTGGGGAAGAAATTCGAACTCAGCACAAAAGAGGACACGTGTCGCATTACGATTGGAAGAAAGGGGGCAACTCACCACGTGTCGCGTTCAAAGTGGAAGACGCTGGCAGTTGGAGACAACTGGGACTGCTCAGACATCTGGCGTTCGTGGAGTGGGCGGACGGAGCTGGCATCGCAGGCGTGGGACCCACGGTGAAGAGAGCTTTGGACACGTTGGAGATCGCGCGGAAGAAGAATGCGCGCGCTGGGATGTTTGCGTGCTGGCCACATGTGAGATTACAAGAAGAAACGGGCACGGATTTCCGCACTCTGGTGGGGCCCACGGCACTGATGTTGGCTCGGCTAAGCTGCTCGACTCTCTCTCTCTCTCTCTCTTTAATTGGCTCGTGTGGCTTGGCTGAAAAGTTTGGCTCAGTTGGAGGATTTCTTTTATGGCTTCTTCTTATGTAGCTTTTTACACTCCTTTTCATTTGTAATAATTAAGCAAAATCTAGACAAATTTTAATTAAAAATATTATGAATAAAAATAATAGAATTGTCTAATTAAAGCTTAAATATTTTAATATTATATACGTCAAAAGCAGTATTTAGGATGCATTTTCATGCACTTATCAAACACTTATATACAATATTTAAGGTCACATATATAATTGCACAATTTTCAATGATATTCATAAAATACTCAATAATACATGTACATAAATAGTGAATAAACTATTTTATTAATTAAATAATAAATATCCTTATTACATCTCATGTTTTAAAGACACTATTCCTAACACTATTCATTAGAGAATTAATGATACTCAATGATAAAAATGTAAGTAGAAGGATGAACGGATTTCACTAAACACTAATTATGAAATATTTATGAATGATCGATCTATATGAAGTGGTCATATCAAATGAACGTTTAACATATATAAATAAATGTGTAGAATATTGAGAGTGCAATTCTAAATTTATAATGGAATAACTTTGGAATTAATAAATAATTAAATAATTCAAGAGTTTGATTAATTATTAGTTTTATTATAGCTTAATATTATAGATTTATAAATCCTCACATCATCATTGTAATTTCTAAAAAACACTAAGAATATAATTGAAAATTTAGAAATATGGACTCCTATATTAAGTTAGTTAATAATAATTAATTGTGAATTAATTAGATATTAAATTTTGTGATTATTTTATAAGTAATTTGGAATACACATGTAGAGGGAACACACATGTGGTGTACACGCCCAATATAGGAGGAATCTCAAAAGATTTAGTTGTTTGCACTTTAAGTTATCCAATTTATTTGTTAGACAAATTATGCCCTTGGAATTCAAATAAGTTTGAAATTTGACTTTGAATATGTATTTAAATTTAAATCAAAATTGGACAACAAGATAAAGATAGAATTTTATCCTCTACCTAGAGCACCAGTTGGCACCACACAATGTGTCAGACCTAGTATTGACTGAATTTCATAAGTAGTGGGAGAGAGAAATTGTTTCAAAGTTAAATGTGAATTTTACCTTGATTTAATTGTAGAACATAATTTTGACTCTAAAATGTCTAGTTTGGGCAAATTTTACTAGAGTAAAAAAGAGAAGAAAATTTCGTCTATTCTGAACTCCACCTCGTAGATGTTTTGATGTTGGTGGAAGATATATTAGTTGAGTGACCATTCCCTTTTTATTCCAAGTTGTTCCCACACACAAGCTTCGTGGAATCAAGGTGTAGACGAGAAAGGTTCAAGGTGATATAAGGAACATGAGCATTGGATTATTCGTGGTTAAAGACTCAAGTTATCATTCTAAGCGGTCGCTAGGTAAAATAATTAATTAGAATAATTTTTTGTGGTCAAACACTCAAGTTATTCAGCAAAAAATTACAAAAATTCTTCCCGAATTATCTGCCTTATAACGCTTTGTTTATTGATATTCAAAACTTACTATCTGTTCACTCTAAGCAATGAAGTGTTTACACAAAGCCCCATCCATTAAATATTTAACGGAAATTAAAATTTAATTAGTTATTTTAGAAGTATTTTGATAACTCTATAGTTTAAAATTTAATCTGAATTTAATTTAACTTTTATTTATGTAACATTCATTAAATTGAATGTAAGTTACAAATTTGCAAGTGTATGTATGTTGTTTTATGCCCTAACATCTCAGTAAACTTTTTTTTTTTTTTTTTTTTTTGAAATTCTCAGCCATCTCCATGTGTGTTTACGTAGTTTATGGTAGCTTTTGTTTCAGTTGTTTAATTTTCTAATTTTAAGAAAAGATTGTCCGAGTACGGCTTGGTTTATGCCCGTTACGTGTTTGTTAAAATGCTTATGTGGTGAAAATAAGCATTTTAACATGGCTACTTTCTTGACTGGAATCTGTTTTAGTGGGCATTTCCATCGAAACGTTCTGGTTCAGTTTTGCATTTGATTTGTGAGTCTTGGCTTTTTGATGGAGGAAAATTAATAAATTATAGTCTTGGCTTGGACCATGGGTTGAAGGATGCAAATGTAAACATAAGAAGTAATAAACGGAAGGGATTATCTCTTTTACAAAGAAAATATAATTTAGCAGCTTCTTTTACTAAACTCTTAAAGAGTAACATAATGAAATATTGTTCTTCGAATTTCAAAATATCTGGTAGTAGACAGAGCTTGAAGTTTGGTTTGTTATTATTGTTCTATAAATGTTATTTGATTCTTGAAACAAGAAAGGATATAACTTTACTACCAGTTATGAACACGACATGAAAAGTAAATTAAGAAAACAGAGGGGAAATTAACTAAATACGTAACTTTTTGGCTGCTAGGAAAGTTCTTTTTTACAATTTTTCTATACTATCCCAATTGATTGTGTCCTAAGTCTGCATTCTAGTTAGTAATGTATCTGCATTCCACCAAGTGAACCTTTGTAACAACTGCTTCACTTTTGTTTTTCTTACTGATCCGCACTAACAAGCATTTAAATTCTCTTGGACATTTTTTGTTTTGTTTTTGTTTTTTGTTTTTTGTTTTTTTAGTTTCTTTCCTTCTTGGAAATATGGAAAACATGGAAGTCTGAGTGAGAACTTTCACCCACTACGATTATCAATGCATAATGCTTAACATGATTGACATTGTTTGTGTAATACATGAAAGTGATTTAACACCTTGCTCTTTGGGGAGTCTATTGGTTTTGTTGGAGCTAAAGGCCTTCTGCTCGGTGTCCTATGAATTTCGCTTCTTGAGTAAACTTAGCAATGGTTTTGTCATCAAGTTTATGGAATGTTGGTTTTTCATAAGTTAACGACTTTGGTTCCAAGGTTGGTTCCGTTGGTACACCATTTTGTATGATTTGGTAGTTTAGCTCATTAAAATTAACTCTCATGATTGCTATTTTCTGATGAAACTCGTATCTTGAGTTGCTGTGCTTTATTATATTTAACTCTGTACACTTTCTGAACGTGTAATTCATCGAATACGAACTTTGCTTCTTTCCTAAGTCAGGTGCTTCATCCAACTTCAGGTTGTCCATCTTCTCTGTTTCGCATCATTTTTGAAGTTAGTGCTTATTATGTTTATGATCTTCCTTTCTATTCTTGTTTCAGTTTAATGAACTCTCAAGCTTGCTTTTTATTGTGTTTATGATTTACTTACCTCGTAAACCTTTAATAGACACTGAGAATATGCCAATTGGATTTCAGAGCACATGCAAGAAATAATATTTTTAATTTTTTTTAACTTTTTGGCAAGCTAACTGTAGTTTTAATTTGCGACATGTACTTTATGAAAAAAAGAAAGAAAGAAAAAAAAAGGGAGATTTAAATTATGTAGTTTATCTCATGAATGAAATATTCACGTTTACAACTTTACAAAACAAGCTAAATTTTACTTTTATTGTATATCATTTAAAAGATGTGGTGCTTCTTTGTGAGTTGCAGGGTCATCTCATTTGGAGAATGTGGTTGTGTGAAACATGGATGGATGGACCATAATTAATGATCTCCTCTGGGAATGGGTGGCTGATGGCTGGATTTATGGAAAGATGCCCAAATTTGAAGACATTGGTCATTTATTGGGTTGTTTTAGAGGCAAAACCCATGAAGAATGTTAAATCTTGACCAACTTCACGCATGGCTTTGAGTCTTTCTCTCATCAAAGAAATCCGTTACCCTTCTTCCATTTTAACTTACCTGTTTTTCCCACTCTCCAATTTCAGACCGTTATTTTCACGAACCTTAACATCCTTTGAATTTCCAGCGTTCCTATTCTCCTCTATCAATCAATATTCTTCTTCACCTCTCCACATATACCCTTCTTGCAACCATGGAAGGCTCTACTATTGCTACGGAGACATCTCATTCTATGCATATCTCCTTGGTAGTTCGACCCACAAAAAGCATCTGGATCAAATCCATGCTCAGTTGCTCATCTCGGGTCTGCAACAAAACGGTTTCTTGATTACGAAATTGGTGAATGTAAGCTCGGATATCGGATGCAATTTTTATGCCCGCAAGTTGTTCGATGAATTTACTGACCCTGATGTGTTTTTGTGGAATGCAATTGTTAGAGGTTATTCGAAACACAATATGTTTGGAGATGCTCTTGAAATGTACTCTAGGATGCAAGCAATGGGGGTTAGCCCGGATGCTTTTACTTTTCCGCACGTGCTCAAAGCTTGCAGTGGATTACAGGCACTTGAATTTGGTCGCCGGGTACATGGGCAGACATTCAGATATCGGTCTGCTTGTGATGCGTTTGTGCAAAACAGTCTTGTGGCGTTTTATGCGAAATGTTGTCAAATAGGTCGTGCTAGGATGGTGTTTGAAAGGTTATGTGACAGGTCGATTGTTTCATGGACTTCTATAATTTCTGGCTACGCGCAGAATGGGGAGCCTATGGAGGCTTTGAGAATTTTCAGTCAGATGAGACGATCAAACGTCAAGATAGATTGGATTGCACTTGTAAGTGTTCTTAGGGCTTACACTGATGTAGAAGATTTGGAACAAGGGAAGGCTATCCATGGTTGTTTAATTAAGTTGGGTCTTGAATCTGAAACTGACTTGCTCATTTCGCTCACAGCCATGTATGCAAAAGGTGGGCAAGTCACGGTTGCCAGGTCGTTTTTTGATCAGATGGAAGAACCGGGTTTAATATTGTGTAACGCCATGATTTCTGGTTATGCAAAAAATGGTCACGCCGACGAAGCTGTGGAGCTATTCCGAAAGATGATAGCTAAGAACATAAGAACAGATTCCATCACTTTGAGATCTGCTATTTTGGGTGTTGCCCAAGTGGGTTCTCTAGAACTCGCAAAATGGATTGATGATTATGTGAGTAGGACAGAGTATAAAACTGATATTTTTGTTAACACAGCCCTAATTGATATGTATGCCAAGTGTGGAGACATTGATTTTGCTCGTGAAGTGTTTGATAGAACACCTGATAAAGATGTTTTTGTCTGGAGTGCAATGATTGTTGGCTATGGACTGCATGGCCGAGGACGAGAAGCAATTGATACTTACTACGCTATGGAGCAAGCTGGAGTTCTTCCTAATGATGTCACCTTCCTTGCGGTTCTCACAGCCTGCAACCACTCGGGGCTTGTGGAAGAAGGATGGAAGCTTTTCCACTGCATGAAAGACTACGCTATTGAGCCCCAAAACCAGCATTATTCTTGTGTTGTTGATCTACTTGGACGTGCAGGCTACGTGGAAAAAGCTTATCATTTCATCATGAAGATGCCAATCGAACCCGGTGCAAGTGTATGGGGAGCGATTCTGAATGCGTGCATGATTCACCGCCATGTGAAAATTGGAGAATATGCTGCAGAGAAGCTTTTTTCCTTAGACCGGTCTAACACTGGGTACTACGTGCAACTTTCAAATATATATGCCTCAGCTCGTATGTGGGATTGTGTTGCAAAGACACGAGCAGTGATGAAGAGGAAAGGGCTAAGTAAGGATCTTGGCTATAGTGCAATTGAGATCAATGGAAAGCTACAAGGATTTCGTGTGGGAGATAAATCGCACCCGAGGTCTCGGAAGATTTTTGAGGAGCTTGAGAATCTAGAGAGGGGGTTGAAGGAGGCAGGATTCGTGCCACATACTGAGTCCGTTCTACATGACTTGAACTATGAAGAAAAGGAGGAGACCCTTTGTAATCATAGTGAGAGGATAGCCATTGCTTATGGCCTTATTAGTACTGCTCCAGGTACAACACTCAGAATAACCAAAAATCTTAGGGCATGTGTGAATTGTCATTCAGCAACTAAGCTTATTTCCAGGCTTGTCAATAGAGAGATAGTCGTTAGAGATGCTAATCGTTTCCATCATTTCAAGGATGGATTTTGTTCTTGTGGAGATTATTGGTGAGATGGAAGTATAATCATTCCAATATAAATATGTAGTATTATTTTCCGTACATTGCCAAAAACATTATTTGGTTACAAGGGATACAACTTGTAAAGAGAAATAGTGAGTTTTTTTTTTATTATTTTTCTTTTTGGAGGAAGAGAACTACAGAAAATGAAAATTCAGAAGTCAAACAAATCTCAACAAAAACATTTTGTAGTGAGAATAATCGGACTGGCTTGTGACTAATATGTTTGCCAACGTTATGATCGGCGAGAAAAGTTGGGTAAACCTGATCATTATAGTGAAAAGAATTACCAAGAAGAGTCTTAAGTTGATTATTAATTTTCTTGGTCGACACAAAATGATACTATAGAAGAAGGATAACATATGGTGCCTCTAAGCGCCTTTATTTAAATGCACAGCGGCAACAACAGTAATAGGCTAATAGTGGTGGTATTGATAATATATAGTAGTAATAGTAGTGGTAATAGAAATAGAATATTAGTGATGATGACAGTGTTATTGATTTTTTTTAAGTGACGTTTGGATCATGGATTCAGAACCATAGCTCATGATTTTGATTTTTTAAATTTAAATTTTTTGTGAGTGAAAAATACTGTAACGAACTAAGAACCATGATACAGAACCAGAACATAACTCTCAAAACAAACGGAGTATTAGTGATTGAGCAATGAGAAAAAAAATATTATATATATACATGCTATTTTTTACTTCTAAAATCTTGGGATATGATCGCTAACGCGATTACTTTAGTTGTATCAATAATGCTCGTTTCACTAATAATAAATACAATATATATTTTTTTGAAAATAGTGAATATTGAGTATGTTTGTTTCACAACTCAATTAAGAACTTGAGTTGTGTATGTGAAAGAAAAACACTGTACTAAGAAAGTTGAATTTGATTTTTGTGGGAGGAAACACTGTAAGAATATAAATTGAGTTGTTACTTGAGTTGTCATGTTCACATCATGTTTACTCTCAATTTGAGAATGTTTATTGACATAGGTCAACACAATATTATGTATATATAATTTTTTTTAAGTTTAGAATTTGAGTTTTGTTATTGTAAAAAGTTATCAGAAAACGTAATATCTAACTTTTTTGTTACAATTTAAGGCCCCGTTCACTTCACTAATTCGAGTTTAGAATTCGAGTTTTGCTACAGTAAAAAGCTCTCACAAATAATCACATCTAGCTTTTTTACTACAGTAAAAAGCTCTCACATAAAATCACATCTCAACTCGAATTATAAACTCGAATTAGCGAAGTGAACGGGCCCTAAGTCACATCTTAACTCAAATCAGCGAACTATACTTACTGTAAATAGATTATGGCGAGTAAAAGATTGGCATTATTGTTTTTTACAGTTTTTCTTACGCTTTTCTCATTATTATTATTATTATTATTATTTTGCGTAAAAAGCAAAATAAATTTATCAAGCACTCGTCCGTTTGGTTGGAGGATTCGTTTCCTGATTCGAATCATGGTTCATAGTTCGCTACAGTATTTTCTCTCACAACAAACACACGTAAATAAAAAATGATTCTAATCCCATGATTTTAATTCATAAACCAAACGGGCTCATTTGATTATTTATCAATTTATATGAAACTCTTGTTCCCCTTAAGAATCTTGGAAGTTTGGAGGTGCAAACGGGTTTCAACAAGAACTAGTTGAAAATTTGAAATCACGTCGCACGTGAGAATCCCTGGTAAATGTTGTACTTTTTCTATTCCCTTCACTGGTTGATTGACAAGTTCACTGGCATCATGATCTGGAGCAGTATATGTAATTGATGCCACTAGACCTGGTGCTCGTTGTAAAGGCTACGAACCTTACAACGGGATATAACTTTGTTGGAATTGATTCTGATCGAGATAGTGATGGATGATCCGGCCCCTGCCTGACGGCAGCGTGATCCGCTTGACCGAAGCAAAACCAAAGCCCTCCTCTCCACCCATGGCGGCGGAACCAAGCCTCCTCCGACGGTGACTGATGCGAACACATACTTCGCAGTGATCTGCTTCTCCCTCGCCGCACCGTTCTCTCTATTGCATGATGAAATCCTCTGTTCCCCGCCGACGTGAGTTCTTCTGGCTCCATCCCTGATTTCCCCCTCTATTCTGGGTTCTTTGGTTTCAACTTGCAATAGAAAGCTTCTAATTAGCCAAAAAAAAAAAAAAAAATTGTGGATTCGAGCTCCACGATTGGTGATGCAGATCACATTTAGGAAATAAATCCGCGTCTAATAGCTAGGGCAACTACTAATAATTCAATTGGGTATATGATTTTGGCGTACATTAAAATTTACGAACTACAACTTGCATGCAATCACGTATCCTACTTGGAGTAGGAGTTGGAGATATATGCGATTCGGTTAAGTTCATGTCACTGAATTTATTTATTTATTTATTATTGATCAATGTTTTTTGAAAATTTTAAATATCTAAGTAATGATAATCTGAATACGTTAGAAGTAAACAATTATTAGCCATTCTGATGTGCCCAAGTAGCTAGCTCGGAGAAACCCGAACTATCATTCTCTTTCAAAAAGAGAAAAAGCTCTCCTCCTTTGATGAGATCCTTGGCATAATTTCATTAAATATATAAATATCGTTGATACTTGATAAATAAACATTCCTTCAGAGCATGACAAAAAAGCATTCCTTCAAGCGCCGACGTTTCAGGTCTCTCTTAAAAGAAAAGGAGAAAAGAAATATTAAAAAAAAAAAACAAACAAACGCACGCGCATACACGTACACAAAAAAGTTGACAAGAAAAAGGGCAACAATTTGTACACTTGGAAAGTCTTACTAGACAATCTCATATGTTCGTTTCAAAGCGAGGAGTCAAAATTTAGGTGACGTTTGGTAAGAAGATCTGTACTCTGATTTGAATAATAATTTATAATTCGTTACGGTATTTTATCTCATAAAAAATATACGTAAATCAAAAATAATTATAATCTCATGATTCTAATTCATAAACTAAAAGTTTTCTTGTATTCTTAAATAGATAGAGTGGCGATGGTAAGAAGTAGTCACAACCCTGGAATGAAAGGTTGAATATGGAGCGGTGGAGAGTGGAAGTGGAAGAATTGGAAGGCAGAAGTGTTGTCTTATAGGCCTGGTTACTTCTATTTCAAACGGGGATATGATGCAGACATTATATATAATATATTCAAATATATATATAATTCTCAAACAGTGTGCATGTAATCACGTATAGGACTAGGAGTCTAGGAGATATGTGCGGCTAGGCTAGTAACGTTGTGGGAAACGTTTAGGAGAGTTTAATTCATATCACTGTTTTGTTACTTTTTCAGTTCTAGGTCATAATTTTTGTAAATAATACTCTGAATAAGTCATAACTAATTAATTAGTGGCCATTCTCATATGACCTTTAATTTTATCTGCATGAACTTGAAAGAAGCCTAAACTGAGCTCTTTTTTTATTTGTTTTCTTTATCTTACTTTTTCTTTTTAAAGAATTCCTTTCAAGTTAAAATATTAAAAACATAACGACAATGTCTTTTGATTTTAATGTCGCTTTCATTTCAGAGATTTGACATGATGTCATTTTATTTCTTAATTACAAGAATATAGATGTTTTGCGACCAAAAAATTAGTCGCAAAAATATGGAATTTGGTCATCAGAAACCAAAATATTTTGGTCACATTTGGTCGCAAAAACTCAGTCGCAGAAAGTTTTTGTGGCTAAATGTTATTTGGTCGCAAATTGTTTCGCTACCAAATTTGACAGTAGGAATTGTGACCATTTTTTTTATTGCAAAAAGATTTTGGTAACTAAAACTGATGTTTTATTGCGACAAAAATTTAGTTGTCAAAAATATACAATTTGGTCACAAGTAATTCGGTGACCAAAGATTTGGTTTCAAACACGAAGGACACGTTTACTTTGAAAGGAAAATGGGAAGTAAGGAGTGGTTTACTTTCTCATCTAATAATGTATTTATTTACAAAATTAGTAATTGAGATTTAGTAGGCCCCATATAATATGGGTAATGAGGAAAATGAATACCAATTTTTGCAACATCTTTAGTATTGATTCCTTGTTCAAGGGAATGAATGCTAAATTAATTTATTTAACCTTAATGAATTACTATATAATCAATGATTATTTAATTGTGTAAAAGCACATTTTGGTTATTACATTCATAATATTACTATTCTAAATTTTACTAAACATAAGAAAGAGAATAGAGATGTTTCTCATTACACCATATAATAATCAAATAAACACAAGAAAAGTGTAATGACTGAGAAAATTCTAGACTTTAAATAATATAATTTATTTATTTAAGCTAAGAATTTTCCTAGAAAATATTATGTTATATTGTGAATGAAGGATTTATAGAATTAATATCTGTATTTCTAAATTCTGTAGTAGATTTCATGTTAAGTTCATATTCTTGATCTTGTAAATTCGATCGATAAATTCTCACCGTACTGTAAGGCAGAATAATTTTCAGTACAAGTATAGTTTGAGAATCTTAATATCAAGAATCTCCAAGCACAACCCGATGTTAGCAGCGTATAAAAAAATGCACTGACATTTTAAAAGAAGAGAAAATCCTTAATTGCCAAACAGCTAGGTTAAAGTCACAAGATAAATACCCATAGTAGAAGGGTACAATGTGAGCTCGGGAGTTGACACCGTCAGAAACAACGTCATTCCCGGGATTTAATGCAGAAAAGTTAAATTTATAATTTGTTCAGTCTAGAAATAATTTCAAGACTTGAAACAGTTCAAGATATTATACGAGTGAGAATTTAATGTGATCTCAAAGCAGTCGAGGATTTAACAGTTGAACTATAAATAAGCAGTAGAAAAGGAACCGTCAGAAATGGAAACGAATTCCTGTCAGCTAAAGTTGTGTCCCTACCATCAGGTGTCCTTGGCCCGACGTCGCAATGAGAAGTTAAGTCCACGTTTCTATGGTCCCTTTGCTATCACTGCCCGAGTTGGTCCTGTGGCATACCATCTTTGCCTACCAAAGGAGGCTGCCATTCATCCGGTATTTCACATTTCCCAGCTGCGCCGCACTGTTGGCCATGGCCAGGGTATGTCTATGATCCCACCCGAGTTGACAGGTTATTTGGAATTGCGCATCACACCAGAGGCTTTACTAGGCGTGCACCAACATGTGGCAGGGGGTATTCTGAGTCTGAGGTTTTAATCCGTTGGGAGCATCTTCCGGCACATGATGCGACTTGGGAGTCCTATGAGGCCATCGATTGCCAGTTTCCTCATTTCTACCTTGAGGACAAGGTGCGTCTTTGGGGCGGGGGTAATGATAAGCCTCCTTTGCGTTTTACCTATGTGCGGAGGAGAGTTCGTGAGAGGAATGTGGCAGGAGTAGGGGAAGGCAGTGGAGATGCGAGTCAGGGAGGTAATTCTTAGAGGAGTGATGAGCTGGCAAGTCCGGGGGGTGGGGGGTGATGAAGCGGATAGCTAGTAGTTAGTTGGTTAGGCTGTGTTGCTAAGGGGAAGTTAGTTACTAGAAAGAGGAATAATATAAATAGTTTAGATAAGGCATGAGAAGGATTCATTCGATCATTCTCAGAACTTCTTAGACAAGTTTGGATAGGGAGTGCAAGGGGTCACTCAAACACCCTCATACCCAAACCTGTGATTCTGTAATTTCCGCTATTAATAACAGTGATCAAGCCTGTAATTTGGCTTGTTGTGCATAAATCTCGTGCTGTCTTGTTTTAAACTGTTCTTGATTTTCTTTACGAGCTTATCAGTACATCAGCCAAATATTGAAAAAATAAGTATGGATTGGAAAAAATCAGGTAATAAATCTTTAATAAATCTTTCCCTTATATTTTATTTAAATCACAAAAGTTTTTAAAAGAGTCATGTTAGGAGGTTACAACTTACAAACAAGTTGTCAGCCCAAATCATATTTATTGAGATCTCTAAATAAAACCCTCATTACTTAATAAAACCGTCATTTATTGAGATCTCTAAATGAATTTTCTTTTGGTCATCAACACACATTCATTACAAGCTACATATCTGACTCAAAATAAACGTTTCATCAATTAGTAAAAATTGAAGTAACCATTAAAAGAAATTTTAACAGAATCGGGTAATTAACATTATCAAGCTATAAAAAGGAAGACAATCAATCAACAGATGAGGTATTACCAACCCTGGGATTGATATTGGTCAGCTAGTAAATTCCAAAAGCAAAAATATAAGAATTTGGTTACTATATGTCTAATGAAAGCAAACAAGTCAAAGTACGTGTATATATCTTTATATACATGTATATAATTAGATTTTTCTTTGCTACATATTGAAAGAAAAGTACATGTCGCAAGGTAAAAAGGGCAACTAGTTTGAATCCTTTTCCATAAAAAATGCAGACGCGGGATGGGCGTGCAAAGAAAACTAACCGCTGGAAAAACTCTCCTCTCAGAAAATGGCAGCTATATGTATAACACGACATTCTACATACAAACACTCTCTCTGTCAACCGAAACAAAAGTAAAAACCACCGTCCAGAGGCGGCGCCACCATCATTCTCCGGCAACCCGTCATTTAAAATACAACAGTGTCCACAAAACCATCAAACCATAAAAATGTTACTCGGCAAACAATTTTGAAAATACGAAATTAATATGAAAAAATGTGATTATCTGCTGGTGAATCCTTCCTGTAGTAGTTGTGGGACTGAAAACTGAGCGCGTCCCACAATATTTTCGCCTTTGAACAATTGGAATTGAAAAGAAACAAAAAAAAAAAAAAAAACAGAGAGAGAGAAGAGAAACGTAGCATTGCTAACACCCAATGCAAAACAATTATCATCACAAGATATTATCTCAGCTACAAGCACTGACGATCTCCTTCGCCGTCGATGACGCTGTATACCGAGCCTCTTCATCGTCGTCCTCCTCCGGCGGCGACGGCGGCAACCTGGAGGAGAAGTTCCTAAAGGGAAATTCCTCACCGTTGCACTCATCATCTCCTTCGTCAAAGTTTTGAGAATAACCCAACGCGTCGTAGCGGAAGTCAGCGGAGTGGCGACGGCGGTGGTTGTGGTGGCCGCGGCCGATGCGGGAGATGAGGCCCCGACACTTGTCCTTGATCTCCGGCAGGTGGTCGTGAGCCCGGGACTTTCTCCATACAGAGGAGCACCGGAGGAGACCGATTTTGCTGACGTGCACGGGGCTGGCGGTGGCCGCGTCATAGTCGAGCTGGTGGCGGGGGGGTTTGGGGCCGAAGCAGCAGGAGATGTTGCAGAGGGAAGAGGGGGGCTGCTTCGGCTTGTGGGAGGCCGTTGGCGAATCGCCTTTGTGTTCCATGATCAAATAGTGAGATTGGTAAAAATGTGGGAGTTAGGGGAATCATTTTTTTTTTTTTTTTTTTTTTTTCAGTTGTTTTTGTGCGGTTAAGGTTAAAAAGTGTGTGTTTGTGTTTGTGTATTTATGGGCCGAGACGTGGGAAATGACGAGACTGCGGAGACATCGGAGATGAAGGGTTGAGCGTGTATAAGAGAAAAACAAACGGTTTCGTTGGAATTATTTTGTTTTCTCTTGTTTTTCTTCAGATGATATTTAAAAATGTTTTTTTGTCTTTTTTTTTATTTTCTACTAAAATGTTAAGAAGGTTTATAAAATTTGTGCGGTAAATTTATAAAATTAGAAAAAGAAAAGAAAAAAAAGACAGAGACAGACAAACAAGATTCAACATATTATTATATATACTAAAGAGTGCCTGTGAACCACTGTTCACACAGGCACAGATACGCTGTTCATTGTACAATGAATTTGTGTTTCCCAGTATGTCCCTTTTTTCTTTTTCTTTTTTTTTTTTTTTATCTTCTCCTTCTTCCGTGCGTGCGGTTTTGTGTTTTTTAATTAATGGGATGTGTTGTCATTGTACGTTTTAGGGCTCATCTCTTTCTTCGGTGTCTTTACTTTGGCCGTCTCTTTCATTTTCGTCTTTGTCAAAAGCTATGTCTGCGTTTGTTGCTTATTGATTCTTCTCATTTCTTATTTGATCTTGCTTTTTCATATGCTTTTGGTGCAGGCTTCCTTGATTCGTCTTGGCTCATACTCTGCTGTTTTGATTAGCGATTTTCCTTGGGATTTTTATGTCGTTTTATTCTTTTGTTTTTCCCTTTTAAAAATTCGTCTTGGCTCATTCGCTACGGTTTTGATTAGCGATTTCCGTTGGGATTTTTGTATGGTTTTGTTTTTTGGTTCTTCCTCTTTTAAAGATCACCGTTCTTTTTGTTTTATTTTGTGTTCCCTTTTCTTTTTTTTTGTGCAAAATTTTTGCTCCTTTCGCATTGTTTTGATTTGTGATTTTGCATGGTATTTTTCTGTGTTCTTCGCAAGAGTGAATATTCTGGGTTTCATGGATTTTATTTTTTTTAAAAATAACATGCTTGTCTTTGTTGGTGATTTAGTTTCTATTCCGGTTGATTTGTTGAATTTCTTTATTGTTTATGTAATACCGAGATTTAATTAAGCCTTAAGTCAATAATAAATAAATTTAGTAAATTAAAATCATGCACCACATTTATTATTTATCTCAAAGTTATTTGTTGGTACTATATTTTATTATTATGGCTATCATATGATTTTATTAAACTTATAGATTTGCTACTCAAGTTTTCAGTTTTAATGTGCAGTGCAACTAACTCGATGTGGGAACTCAATGTGCTAAACTTATGAACAAAAAATAAAATTCATTATGATATTTGATATGATATTTTACCTCTATTATGATTGATTTAATGATAAATTAATATTTTACATTTTTATTATATGGTTTTATGTAAATGTGTTGAGGACTTAGTTTCTTTTTTGAGCTTTTGTGAGAGAATGCTATGTTAGTAAATTGAGTGAACTTTAGGCATCTAATTGAAGAAGAAAAATAAAGACTTTAGAGCTGATTTTATGAGGTTAGAACAGCTGTTAGAGATTTAGAAAAACCTAGACACTTGTCCTACTATAAGGCCACTTTACTTTTGCTTGGTTTCTATCATGTTTGGACTTCATTTTTCGGTCTATTTTAGCAAAAAAAGCCTAGAACTCCAACCATAACATTTTCTTCTCTCTTCTCACTCCTTTTCTCACCCAAAACTCAGAATCAAACCTAGGTTTTCAAGAGGGAATGAGCTAAAAACTCAACCAACCGATTTCAACTCGTTTTTCAACCTAGAACCAAAAATAACCATCAAGATTTTGAGCTTCTATTCAGTTGGGAACGCGTTTTTCTTTAAGGTAACTTCTTTCTTATGTTAGAAACTAAGATTTCAGAGATTAAGATGTTAAAATCCTATTTGAGATTCGGATTTTTGATGTTGCTTATCATGCATGTGGATTGTAGACCCTTAAAAATGAGTTTCTTGAGGTTTTGGTTCAAATATTAGTTTCTGGGTGAAATTAATGATTTTAGCTTGATATTATTGATGATTATTTGAAGATAAACTCTTATTAGGATGATAATTCATGTATTTGAGAGTGGTCTTTGAAGATTAAGATCTGCATGCTTGGATGCTAGGTATTTGAGGAAATGTTCAAATATAAGTCCTCTGTACAGCCTATGTAGATTCTGTTTTCGTGCTATATATACTTATGATTTTGACTGATCTTATATTTTTTTATTAAATTATACATCTCAAGCTTTACATGAGTTTTTTTTTTAATTGCTCTAAACAGATTTTTCTACATTTAGTTATGAATTTTATAAGTTCAACTAAAAAGCTGTCATTTTCCTGACGATATTATACTTCAATCCGGATTTCAGGTTGTTTTTGGTTAGTTTAAAAAATTTGAAACCTATCATGTGGTAGCTCTAAAAAGAGGGTTTTGAGTCTACTTTTATTTGCCATATGTCTCATAATATTTTGTATTTTGATGAATTTGTTATGAATATTTATGTAACAATGCGCAGTTATGTGTTTTGTTAAATGATGATATGAATGTGATTTTTGAAAGCTATGGTTTTTAAAGGTTAGTTAGCACATTAAAGGCTCCCCACAACCAGCTAGTTTGTGCTCACAAAGTGGTGATCGACATTCAAGTAAGTAGAGTTAAAGCATTTTCAAAACTTTGACGAAATAACTTGTTTAGAATTGTGATTATGCAAGTTTATTCTCTTATGAAATTCTTATATGATTATGTTCAAAGAGTATTCATGATTAATTATTTTGAAAGAGATTATGATATTAGCTTATTATGTTTTTATGTTTTAAGAAATTTTATGGTATGGTATATGGATGAGAGGCTGGGTAAGCAGCGGTGCGAGGGACCGGTGCCCCAAATTAGAATAACTGTCTGTTTTAGACAACTAGAGAAAAATGCTAGTGGGAAGTCTCTTGTTGATCACAAGAGAAAGAGATTCTAAAAACCTCGCTTAGTGTTTAAGAGAAGAGAAATGACCGAAATTAGAGAAGGTCTTGTATGGAGAGGCTTACTTGGAACCGAAGTTCTGTATCATACCTAAACTAAGAATAAGTATGAAAGTTTATGAACAATGTTTAACAAAGAGATTTCAACCACGGAGATTTTAGATACTTACTTTATTTTAAATCTACTTACTGAGCTTTTGCTCATTAGTTTTACCTTGTGAGGCAGATGATGTTGTTACCGAAGAGTAAAAAAAAAATGATTTCCAAGGTCGGCTGAGTACTCCAAGTCCTACATATGGCATCTTGTTTATATATACTTCCAAATATTAGATGGGCCCAAAATGTTTTTTTTTGTTACTATGTCGGTTTTGAATAACTGTATAATGTCTAAGATTTGTGGTTGTAATCATTTTGCCCACTGACTCATTTTGTTCAAAAACCTTTACGAAAATCTTGTAATGAAATCAACCACAAATTTCCGCATCTTAAAAATGACATTGTTTTAAGTATAGAAAGTATGTTTTAAGTATAGAAAGCATGTTTTCAGTAGCACTCCTCGCTAAATTCGGCCTTAGACCGGTTTAGCTTTGGAGGCGTTACAGTTTTGGTATCAAAGCCGAGTGTTTAATGTTTCTAAAGATAGCGAAGTACATATAGACAAGTGGTTGGATAAGAAACTCAGCCAATCAGTAATATTTATGATTTTCAATGTATAGAATAATATCATTATGTTTTATATTACATTTACATGGAAGTATATTTATTATTATTGGCTTAAACCTAAAGGTTAGAAATGGGTGTTATAGTAGAATGCCTTCTAAAAGATATGCTAGAGATCCCCCGAACGTCGACATAGCTCAAATGTTTACTAGATTAACTGCATTAATTCAGGAATAGGCTGATCAACAGAGACAACAAAATGAGTTTATGAGACAACAAATGCAAATGCAAGCTCAACAGTTTTAGCAACAAACAGAGCAGTTTCATAACATGATGGCACAACAAGGAGCCCAGCATGCAAATCAGCCTCTACCTCCCCCTCGACAGCAAAGACAAGATAATTTGGAACCTGTTTATGAGCGTTTTAGGAAGCAGCGTCCTAATGATTTCCATGGTGGACCTGATCCACTAATTGCTAAAGAGTGGATCAATTCTATAGAAAGTATCTTTGACTACATGGTTATGAAAGATGCTCAACGAGTTTCCTGTTCTATTCAATTGCTAAAGAATAATGCTAGGCATTGGTGGGCATCTATTAAGTTGACTCCAGTCCTACATATGGCATCTTATTTATATATACTTCCAAATATTAGATGGGCCCAAAATGTTTTTTTTGTTACTATGTCGGTTTTGAATAACTGTATAATGTCTAAGATTTGTGGTTGTAATCATTTTGCCAACTGACTCATTTTGTTCAAAAACCTTTACGAAAATCTTGTGATGAAATCAACCACAAGTTTCCGCATCTTAAAAATGACATTGTTTTAAGTATAGAAAGTATGTTTTAAGTATAGAAAGCATGTTTTAAGTAGCACTCCTCGCTAAATTCAGCCTTAGACCGGTTTAGCGTTGGGGGCGTTACAGTTTTGGTATCAAAGCCGAGTGTTTAATGTTTCTAAAGATAGCGAAGTACATATAGACAAGTGGTTGGATAAGAAACTCAGCCAATCAGTAATGTTTATGATTTTCAATGTATAGAATAATATCATTATGTTTTATATTGCTTTTACATGGAAGTATATTTATTATTATTGGCTTAAACCTAAAGGTTAGAAATGGGTGTCATAGCAGAATGCCTTTTAAAAGATATGCTAGAGATCCCCCGAACGTCGACATAGCTCAAATGTTTACTAGATTAACTGCATTAATTCAGCAATAGGCTGATCAACAGAGACAACAAAATGAGTTTATGAGACAACAAATGCAAATGCAAGCTCAACAGTTTCAGCAACAAACAGAGCAGTTTCATAACATGATGGCACAACAAGGAGCCCAGCATGCAAATCAGCCTCTACCTCCCCCTCGACAGCAAAGACAAGATAATTTGGAACCTGTTTATGAGCGTTTTAGGAAGCAGCGTCCTAATGATTTCCATGGTGGACATGATCCACTAATTGCAAAAAAGTGGATCAATTCTATAGAAAGTATCTTTGACTACATGGTTATGGAAGATGCTCAACGAGTTTCCTGTGCTATTCACTTGCTAAAGAATAATGCTAGGCATTGGTGGGCATCTATTAAGTTGACTCCAGCTGCTACCAACCTTACTTGGAATGGTTTTAAAGAACTGTTTTACAACAAGTGCTTCACTGAGGAAGTAAAGAAAAGTAAAGTGGCTGAGTTTGTGGGATTAGCACAGAGACTATGACTGTTGATGACTATTGCACTAAATTTGAAGGACTTTCAAGATTTGTTCCGTGGATAGTAGGTAATGATGTGGAAAAGATGAACTTCTTCATTAATGGTTTGAAAGCAGCTATCCACAAGGATGTGAGCATGTCGAGGCCTCAGTCGTTCAATGAAGTTGTTGAACTGGCTATGATATCTGAGAAAGGTATTAAGAGACAAGAATTGGAGAATAAAGCTACTTATGCCACTAAAAATGGCCAATGGAAACCAGGAACAACAACAGGAAAAGGGAAACAGAAGTAAGAGTGGCAACAAAATGCTAACAAGCGGCCTAAGACAAATAATTCAACTACTAAGGAGTATCCAAAATGTCCTAAATGTGAGAAAATGCATGGAGGATGATGTCGATATGGTACCTTTAATTGCTACAATTGTGGAAAACATGGTCACATTGCTGCAAATTATGGAGCTAAGCCCGATGGTCAGAAGAAGAATCAAGGAAGGGTGTTTGCAATGACGACAGAAGATGCTGAAGAAGATCCTACTGTTGTGGCAGCTACACTCTTCATTTCTAGAATGATAGTTCACGTTTTGATAGATTCAGGTTCTGCTCATTCATTTGCATTTCCTGCATTTGCTACTAAATTGGGTAAAGTACCAGAGATATTGAAAAGTGGGTTTAGTGTAGTTTTACCTTCTGGAGAGGTGTTAAGGTCTAATAAGGTGTTGAGATCTTGTTTGGTTATGATAAATAGGAAAGAATGTCTGTGAATTTAATCGTTTTGGATATGAAAGATTTTGATGTGATTC
>NW_010365282.1:0-9290 GCF_000414095.1 Morus notabilis
TTAATGTTTTGCGTGTGTTTTTTAAAAATACATTTTTTCACTTTATTCCTGTTAAATTAATTTTTATCACATGTATTCCTATTTAATTTTTTTCCAATGTTAAATTAATTTTCTTCAAATTTGTCCATATTTAATTTTTTTCGTGTAGTTCTTATCATATCAAAAGTTACTTTTACACTTTCTTTATACTAAATCATCTTCTTCTAATGTACAATTATTTAGATCTTTTTTATTACCAAGTGTTTAAAATAGAAAATGAGTATTTTTTTCAATTAAAATTTTAGTCGGTACCCCAATTAGAGTTTGTGCGTGGATGAATCCTTTCCATAAGCTTTCTCTCTCCGTCTGTTGATTATCCTTATGATTTTGTACTAATTCAAATTTAACTATCTCCCAAGATAAAGCTAGAATCATCTATCTGATCTCCCTAGTTTTAGTTGTGATTTTATTTTCAAATTTTAATTCCTTGATTTTGTTGGATATTTTTCGATCTCCTTTGCATCCCAAAACTCTACAAATAGAGGGTTCTGCCATTTCTATTTTTCATTCAAGAATTGAGAGAATTTCTGTGATGACCCTACTGAGTTAGCCGTCACTGTTACTAACTTTAAAATGTACTTTTTGAAACTCCCTAAAATTTGAGGGAATTTTTTTTTTATTTTTTTCTTACTGGAAAATGTTGTATGAATGCTGTAGCATTTTCTTTTATAACTTAAATTAAGTGCTATACGAATGCTGTAACATTTTCTTTATAACTTAAATAAAATGTTATACGAATGCTGTAACATTTTTTTTATAACTTAAATAAAATGCTATACGAATGCTGAGCATTTTCTTTATAACTTAAATAAAATGCTATACGAATGCTATGGCATTTTCTTTATAACTTAAATAAAATGCTATACGAATGCTGTGGCATTTTCTTCATAACTTAATTAAAATGTTATACGAATGCTGTGGCATTTTCTTTATAACTTAAATAAAATGCTATACGAATGTTGTAGCATTTTCTTTATAACTTAAATAAAATGTTGTAGCATTTTCTTTATAACTTAAATAAAATGCTATACGATTGCTGTAGCATTTTCTGTATAACTTAAATAAAATGCTTTACGAATGCTGTAGCATTTTCTTTATAAAATGTTGTAGGAATGATGTAGCATTCTTTTTAAAATGCTGTAGGAATGCTGTAACATTCTTTTTAAAATGCTATAGGAATGCTGTAGCATTCTTTTTAAAATGCCGTAGCATTCTTTTTAAAATATCTGTAACAACATATATTCTGGTTTCTACTTTTAAACATAGCAAAAGCTTTATACTTCAAAACCAATTTCCTTTTCTAAAGCATAAATTTACATATAGGTATATTTTACTTCTCAAAAATCCTGCTAGCTTACACAACTTAACAATTTTACTACAAGCTTCCAAAATACAAGTTAATAGACATATTTAACAAAATCTTTTTTTAAAAAAACTTTAAACTATTACGGAAATAACTGTATGCGGTATCCATTCCCCGACCTCCACTCCGCTCGTTTGCTACCTCGCCATCAGTCCATCAAGCATTATGTGTAGGTTGCTTACCTATAGTATAAATACTTTGAAATGAGCTTTTGCTCAGCAAGTAGGAACTATTACTCGCAAAATAACTGTAAGTTCATATGACTATATATGCATGAACTGATTATGCTAACTTATGATGTTTTATCATAGTTTTACTATCTGAACTTACTATCTGAACTTATCTTACTTACTAATGGGCCCGAGTGCTCGTACCACTGGCGCGCAATCATCGGGATGTGAGGGTTTGAGAGGTCCCCAACGACACCGTGATTAAAAACTGAACTGAATGCCTCCCTCTCAGAGGACATTATTATATATTTTTTTTCTTCTCCCTTGCGGAGCCTGAGTTACCTCCCTCTCAAAGGCTGATACGGCACTCAACTAAGTTTCTTCTTATAAATTCTTCTTGTCTTATTAAGGTGTATGAAATATGACATAGCATAGCATATTGTAACATGGAATGTACTCAAACACATATAATTCATGTGCACTACTTATGTGTATGCAATATGACATAGCATAACATGCATATCTTTAAATGTACTCAAACATATATAATTCATGTGTACTGTTTATTTTAAAATCTATTTATACTGTAGGCAAGATTCCTACTTACTTGTTATTAGGAAGTGGAATCCTCTATTCGCCAAAGAGTCTGTTCTCTTTCTTTCTTGTTTTTGAGAATAAACACCTACTAAGAGTGTGAGATTAACTATCACTTGCTATTTTATTTTAGCAAGCTTGTAAGAAAGTCTAACTTCTCTATTTATGGCTTTCTTTCTCTTTTCTACCTTAAAGGATTATGAAACCTTATTTCTAATTTAAAAAATTAGGTTTATCAAATCCCCATAACCTTACTTTTCATTAAACAAGATTCAAACTCAAAATATTTTCTTGAGATTATACTTTGAGTTCCTAATGATCTCTTCTGTTTAACACCAAAACTGTTTTAATAGTTATATAGTGTTTTGTTCTAAGAAAATAGTTTAAAACTTCTATTTAAAACTAAAACCAAGTTTAGCCTCAAATTCTAGAACTAGAACTAGGTTTAACTTCAAACTCTCAAACTAAATTTTGGCAGAAACAATTTCGGCAGAGTTTCGCCTTATTTTTCTATGTTTCCTGAGCTAACTTTAGCTTGTTTTATCCGTTATTTTATCTTCTAAACATAGCTAAAAATCTTTCTCACACAATTTAATCATTTTAGGAGCCATACTCTAGGGTTCCATCTAATTTCTCACAAGGATTCTCATATCCAAAATTTGCTAGAAACATAACCTAACAACCAAAACTCAACCTTTATTCACTAAGCTTTCAATTCCTTTATCAATTGAAATTAAATCATTAACTTAGCAAACTTTTTCCATACTCTCTACCACATCCAAACCATTCGGCCAAGGTAAGAAAAAAGAGAGGAAAATTGAAATCTCACCTTAAAAGAATGAAGAACAAACTCTGAAATCACCAATCATCGATAGTTTGATCGATTCCTGCTTAAACTTTCTTTTCTTCACTTTTGGTAATTTTTTTCTTCTTCTCTCTCTTGGATGAACTCCACGGGTTCTTAACATGAAAAATGACCATTTCATTGTGTTTCTTCACTAATAAACCGACCTCCCCAAAAAGCAAGGATTCAAGTTGCCAATTTTGACTTTTCCATGGACCATGTTGCAAAATTCACCAAAATATCTCATTTCTTCTTCACCAAGTTGGCCGGCCATTCATTCATCTCCCTTTCCACATGTCAAAATATCCTCCATCCATTCTTTTGTTCCTTTTAATCTCAACCATTGATTATTTAATAATTATCCTATTTTGGTTCAGCTTAATTTCCTATCCAGTACGCATTTTATCTGCGTTTTTCAGACAATTGGTCAACTTAGTCAACTTTGACCATTATTGACTAACTTTTTGAGGGCGACGTTTTGGTCAACTCTTGGTCAACAAACTTTGACTTGGTTCACTTAAATCAGTTGAAACCCCAATTTATGCGATTCGGCCTTCCGAACCCCTTTTTCGTTCGTTTTTCATTCTGATTGTCTCTAAAACCCTAGAATTGTTGTTTTTCAATTCTCTTTCACTTCTTAAACTTAAGATTCATATGTTGGCCCACTTGTGGGTTTAACACAACATTATGCACATCTTTCCTTATTGCCGACTAAAAGTCAGTAACGGTATCTTACCAAACTTAAATTTCTAATTACTTACTTGATATCATCTTACTTACATAAGTAAGGTTTAGTGAACACTTGGCAATTACCCCTTAATGTTCTATTCTTATAGCTATTCTTATTACTTCATACTAACTTTTGAGAATTTACTTAGTTGACAAAAAATTTCAGTTCTTGACTTTGTCAACTTCTGAACTCATATTGCATCTAAACTTCTTTATTGAAACACTACCACTTTAATTTCCTCTTATATGTTTGGGAGTTAAGGGTTTTCTCTTTAAATGTCAGAGCATTTCTCTAATATGCTACTAACATTATACTGCACTGAGAGATTCCTAAGATTAAGATTCTCCAACTGTATATGCACTAAGAATTCTTCTGCCTTAATTACGGTAAGAATTTATTAACTAAATTTATTGGTTCTTTAAAATATGAAATAATCATAAAACTTACTACATAATTTAGGAATATTGATATTAATTCCATAAATCCTTCAGTCACAAAATATGACAGTATATTACTGAGGAAAGTCATTGACTTAAATAAATTTACATTATTTAATTCTAGGATTTTCTCGGTCATTACAATTTCCTTAGATTAAAGTTAATTCTTTTCAGTTCTTGTTTCCTTAGTTTTTCTTTTGGTAAGAGATGAGTGACACATCTTTCTATGAGTGACACACAACCGTCGGAAGGCTAAGTCTTGAGTAAATGCTATGTGGAAGCGTGTTTTAGTTTTTATTTCTAATTCATTATTGATTTTCAAGTTCATAATTTTGATCCATTTTCTTCTCTTCTGTTTAGTGTTTATAATAATTATCTCTGTAGTGACCACAGTTTTAATTATTATATTTGGTGCTTGTTATTTTTATGTGAGTATCACTTATTGCATTCTGCCTAAAGGTATTTTGTCGCTCTTGTTTTTATTGGGAAGAGATTAATCTGATCAAAAACCCTTTCTCATTATTTGTGCTCTAAATTCATATTTTCTGACTGCATGTTTGGGATGTGAAATGTGTAGTTGAGTTATAGAATTAGTATCCGAATTGTAACATAAATCATACAGTTTTTCTCGCTATCTTTATTCTTATTTTTGCATTTTTATTTTATTATCACAAAAATCTCAACAATATTTATTCTCATTTTTGCTTATTTCTTCTAACGTTTGTTTCTGTTAATCAGTTTTGTTTGTTATTTGCCACTTCTTCGTGGGTTCGACCGCTCATTCTATGCTACAATTGATCACTTTATCTATACACAATTTGGACATAATCAAAATTTTGGGCGTAATCAATCTGGGCTTAATATTTTTAATGACCCTAAGAAAATAAAAACTACTTATCTATTTTCCCGTTCAAATCTGTGAGACTATCTTGATCATAGCACCTCCCCTGCAACGGCGCTAAAATTTTGATTATGCCCAAATTGTGTATAGCTAAAGCGGTCAATTATAGCACAGAATGGACAACCAAACCACGCGGAGGTGACAAATAACAAACAAAACCGATTAACAGAAACAAACATTTGAAGAGGTAAGCCAAAATGAGAATAAATATTTTTGAGATTTTTGTGATAATAAAATAAAAATGCAAAATAAAGAATAAAAATAGCAAGAAAAAGTTTGCCATTTATGTAAAAATTCAAATACTAATTATTTCTAATTCATTATTGATTTTCAAGTTCATAATTTTGATCCATTTTCTTCTCTTCTGTTTAGTGTTTATAATAATTATCTCTGTAGTGACCACAGTTTTAATTATTATATTTGGTGCTTGTTATTTTTATGTGAGTATCACTTATTGCATTCTGCCTAAAGGTATTTTGTCGCTCTTGTTTTTATTGGGAAGAGATTAATCTGATCAAAAACCCTTTCTCATTATTTGTGCTCTAAATTCATATTTTCTGACTGCATGTTTGGGATGTGAAATGTGTAGTTGAGTTATAGAATTAGTATCCGAATTGTAACATAAATCATACAGTTTTTCTCGCTATCTTTATTCTTATTTTTGCATTTTTATTTTATTATCACAAAAATCTCAACAATATTTATTCTCATTTTTGCTTATTTCTTCTAACGTTTGTTTCTGTTAATCAGTTTTGTTTGTTATTTGCCACTTCTTCGTGGGTTCGACCGCTCATTCTATGCTACAATTGATCACTTTATCTATACACAATTTGGACATAATCAAAATTTTGGGCGTAATCAATCTGGGCTTAATATTTTTAATGACCCTAAGAAAATAAAAACTACTTATCTATTTTCCCGTTCAAATCTGTGAGACTATCTTGATCATAGCACCTCCCCTGCAACGGCGCTAAAATTTTGATTATGCCCAAATTGTGTATAGCTAAAGCGGTCAATTATAGCACAGAATGGACAACCAAACCACGCGGAGGTGACAAATAACAAACAAAACCGATTAACAGAAACAAACATTTGAAGAGGTAAGCCAAAATGAGAATAAATATTTTTGAGATTTTTGTGATAATAAAATAAAAATGCAAAATAAAGAATAAAAATAGCAAGAAAAAGTGTGCCATTTATGTAAAAATTCAAATACTAATTCTATAACTAAACTATACATTTAACATCCCAAACATGCAGTTGGGAAATATGAATTGGAGCACAAATAATAAGAAAAAGTTTTTGATCTAATTAATCTCTTTTCAATAAAAACAGACAAAGTTATTTCATGCATTATCTGAGAGCGACAAAATATCTTCATGTAGAATGCAATAAGGGAAACTCACATAAAATTAATAAGCACTGAATATAATAATTAAAATCATTGTCACTGTAAAGATAATTATTATAAACACTAAACAAAAGAGAAGAAAATTAATCAAAATTATGAACGTGGCAAATCAATAATGATTTAGAAATAAGAACTGAAACACGCTTGCACATAGAATTTACTCAAGACTTAGCCTTCGGACGGTTGTGTTTCACTCACAGAAAGATGCGTCACTCATCTCTAACCCAAAGAAAAACTAAGGAAATAATAACTGAAAAATAATAAACTTTGATGTCTGAAAATTCTCTCAATTATTGAAAGAAAAACACAAATAGCAGAACCCTCTATTTATAGAATTTTGGGCTATAAAGGAGATTAGAAAATATCTAAAAAAAGAAATCTAAGAATTAAATTTAAAAATAAAATTGTAACTAAATCTAGGGAGATCAGATAGATGATTTTGTCTTTATCTTGAGAGACAGTTAACTTTGAATCAGCACAAAATTGTGACGATAATCAGCGCACTAAGAGAGTAAGGTGCTAGAAGGATTCATCCATGCGGCAAACTTTGATTGGGGAGCCGAACTGAAGTGATGTCATAAAAAGGGACTAGAGCTGGGGCCCACCTCTACTGATGTGGCACCTTCAGCTTTGCACTTGTGGGTTGGTTTCCATGGCTTAGTTGCATGGTATTTTGAACTATTTTTTAATTTTTACAAATAAATAAACAAAAATTAAACAATTTCCAATTAAAATATTCTCGATAAAAATAGTGGAAACATTTAATTTAAGCTTTAATATTTAATCATGTAACACCCTGAAGAATTAATTGAGATTAATTAAGGTAATTGAGATTATTAGTGTGCCTAATCTGGATTATTAATTGAGTATTAATTAATAAATGTTTCTAACACCTGTGAGTTTAAATAGTTCCAAGGTATTTAAATTATTCTCAGTAATTTATTTTAACCCAGAAGTCTGTATGGGCGCATTTCTGGACTGCTCTTTTAAAATATTGACACTTGTCCCTCTTCTTTCCTTTTTCTTTTTCTTTTCTTTTCTTTCTTTTTCTTTTCCTTCCTTCCTTCCCATGCGTCTCTCCCGTGCTCTCTCTCACTCTCTCCCTCTCTCATTTTTTTGTCCCAAATCAAACAGATCTTGAACCAAGGAAAGATTTAAAGAAGTTTTCAATGTCAAGAGAAGGATTCGAGGTAAGATTACTAAAAGAACCTCTCTTGAATCTCAAGTTTTTGAATTTCAAACTTATTTTTGGTTCAAACCGGATTTTGATGGTTTTTGAGTAAAACTAGAGTAGAAATTGGAGATCTTGGGTTCTTTGGACTTGTTTTAGGACCTAGAACCCAGATCTAGTGGTTTTCCTTTGAAATATCTCGATTTGAGATTGGATTTGTAGGTTTTAGGCTGATTTCCGTGAGCTTCTCTCACGTAGCTGATTCCACAAGTCAATCTGTGCGGTCGACCGGATCACATGGTAACCGGTCGACCGGATTGTAGGCTGACCGGTCAACCAGTGTGCACACTACCAGTTGACCAGTAGTGTTGCACTGCTCTATCACCGGTCGACCGGTTGACACGTGGTTTGACCCTGTTTGGCCTGAAATTGTTGTTTTGACCCCTGTTTTCGGGGAGAACCCAAATTAGCTTCATCTGGGGACTTGAGATAAATGGATTAGCATTGTTAATCCTTGATTTGAGATTGAAAACCCTTGGAATGATATTTTGAAACATAAAAATGGATTAGGGCACACTAATTGGAAAACCTTGGTATCTAATTGAGATTGGATTGCTTTAGGAATGAGAATTAATCCTAAAGTGTTGTCTTGCATCAGTGATCGCTGAGGATTTAGACTGAAGGGGCTTGAGGAAGCGGAAGCCGGAAAAGGCAACGCTAGTCCCAGGTTTGATAGTGCGAGGTAGGATTTCTATCCCTTCTCTTTGTGAGCCTGTTTTCAAAAAGGATTTTGGCCTTGAAAATATTTTAAAGAAAGGGATTGGTTTGTGAAAGAAAATGTTTTGAAAACCATGGCTTGTTTAGTCATGGAACCTCATGGCTTGTCCAGTCATGGGGCCCGCGGCTTGAGTAGTTCGTGGGGTCGTATTAACGATTTCAAAATGTTAATGAATGATTTCTTAAGCTAAGAGATCTTGTGAACTGGTAAGAGAGTCTTGATTAACGCCCAAAAGTGATATTCACAAGCGGTCAATTGTAGCACAGAAGGGCGGTCGTATCCACAGAGAGATAACAAAATAACAAGAAAGACTAACAGAATAAGAGCGTTAGAGAAAAGTGAATTAAAGAAAAAGAATAGTTTTTGAGATTTTGTTGCAAATAAAATAGAAAGGAGGGAATTTGTAATGAAGAAAATGGTAAGGTGTCGAGAATCCCTAATGCTTCGTTCACCAATTCAAGTTTTGATTCACAAAATAAAATAATCGAATAAATTAAATCTCTATGTTGGCTCAGAAAATATTATTATTACAAATTATCTAAAATCGACAATATATCAATCTGACAATATTGCAGTAAAAGACAATTTGTAAAATAATTTGAATAACAAAACAATGCGTGACATACTTACATAAGAAAAGCGTGACTGAACTTATATAAAAATTGACACACAATATTTTGAAAAGTAATAGAAAAATAGATGAGATTTAATTTATTCAGATGTTGAAGTTTACAGAACAAGGAATCAAAACCCCGAATTGGGTCACTCAACAGAAGTTCATCTCTAACCTCACCAAGAAAACTCTAGCCTATCTTGCAAAACATTCTCACAAGTTCTAGAGAGAAAATATGA
>NW_010365282.1:18967-29319 GCF_000414095.1 Morus notabilis
TACGGGAAAATCGGCTTATGGCTTCGGCTCACGCGGCTCTTCTCTCTTTTTGGCTTGTGCGGCTCGGCTTACGCGGCTTGGCTCCGGGTAGTTGAAAACATGGCTTTCATGGCTTATTTTTGTGTAGCTTTTTTCACTGCTTTTTATCTGCAAATAATTAAGCAAAAACTAGACAAATTCCAATTAAAAATATTATGAATAAAAATAATGGATTTGTTTAATTAAAGCTTAAATATTTTAATATTATATAAATCAAAAGCAATATTTATGGTGCATTTTCATGCACTAATCAAGTCTATTGCTGTAAGCCTAGATAGGATGCGGAGAGTGCATCCTCGGGGGCAGAACCCGAAACTCGGTCCGGGTAGGCGAGGCACTTGGTTAGGTAAGTAATTTGTACTAATTACTTGCTGAAGCCTGTAAAACTGTTATTTTCAGTTATATTTCCTTTGAGAAAAAGGATGTGAGGTTCCGGCTGTTCTGTCAGGACTGAATGTCTAATTTTATTTACTTATTCATTCATTTATTTACTTGCTCATTTATTTATTCATTTATTTTAAGTCATTTGAAATTATATCCTACTGGGCCTTTCACTCACGTTTTATGTTTCAAATGTATTAAACCCCTCCCAGGAGACTCTAGGAGCGGTGCGGGGTAGCAGGAGATTGCTACTGTTGGATCAAGTGAGAATTGAGTTCATCCTCTTGAATAAATGTAAGGAATTTGAGAATTCTGTAAACTTATGTAATACTTAGATTAACTAGACTGTGGTTGATGTCTGTTGTAATGATTATTTACATGAGCATGTATGTACGATACTGTATGTCCTGTGGGGTGGAGCCCTGTGTGTCAGAGGCTCCGGGATTCTGTAATTTATTTATATTTTAATGCAATTAAGTGGGGCTCGTCTGAGAATCTGCTTTATTAACCCCTAATCGAGCTCCACATCACCCACCCCGTTTGGGGGGGCGTGACAAATCATTTATTTTGAATTAGCCATATTCAATGTGCATTTTTATGCACTTATCAATCAACAAGACATAAAATATTTCTACCTGAATAAAACCAACAGCATAGACTCAGCAACAGACTTCACACCATGCCCCAAAAGAAATTCTTTATCTCCCTCAGTCAAGACACCGGCACCAACATGGTATGCAGACGTAGGGTCCAGCTGGAGGCAGACGTCAACAGGAAGATGGAAATCCTCAGTAATAGCTTCTCTCTTCCTTTTCTTTGACTAAGATCGGCTGGGAGGAGGACGACTTTGTCACGCCTCAAAATAAGAGTTAGTGACGTTGAGATTTGTTTAGGATTTTAAACTTGATTATAAAATAATTAATCACAGAAAGATATAAAAATCATTTTTTACAATAAAACATTTAAAAATTCTCCAAACAAACCTCACAATTTGAAATAAATTAGGTTTTAAGAAAACTGGTGGGGAGTTCACAACGCCATATTACAATAAGTTAAAGATGGTTGTAATTGCCAAACTCACAATCATTTTTTACAATATTACGGGCTTCACTATTCTATTTTTGTATAAAGATGGTTGTAATTGCCTAACTCTTCATATTTTTGTTAAACTGCTATATGATGAGAAGTTTTATAAATATTTTATGCTAATATCTTATCATACAACAATCTTAATTTTACGATGTTTTTCCAATTATACGAGACTTTAATAATGTGTAGCTTAGTGGCATTGTATAACCAAATTTAGCTAAAAGATATGCTAGTTGGGTGGCTACCTCCGCGTCTTCAAATATTCCCTTAATGATTTGATTAGTCCTTCGGTGTCGCTTGTTTCTCCCTTGGTGCCTTCTACATCTATGCAAATCTGCTTTGTCATATCTTGCAGAAGCTTCTTCATGTTGTATGATTGAGATACTGTGATCTAAGATTCTCCGTCATTTTTACCATTTCATTTTCACAGATTTTGTTAGCAAGAGTAGTCTTCCGATGCCGCCTTCACTAACCAATGAAATCACCTTCCTTGAAGATTCTCCGTCAACCAACGAGTTTACCAAGTACTCTCGTGTTGAATCAGTGCCCACAACTTCGTCTTCTTCAATGAAAAGAGCATCCAATCGACGGTCGTACTGCTTTGCTTCTGTTGTACTTTTGCTAGTATTTCACAACTGAGCAAGATTGTATAAGCTATGGAACTTATAGAAATACAACATGTTTTCTTAAAATATTCATTACAATTTCAGAAATTACGAGAAGAACGTCCAATAAAATTAAGTATAAATGGAGAACAAATCTGATTTGTAGTCTAAATCTCTTACCCCATCTCAATTTTGGTTGAAAAATGATAAAAGATTCTTGCTCTCCACAAGTAGCTCTACGTCTAGTGGTGAAAAAGCTTGTAGTTTGTGAGTTATTTTGAGGTTAATTTTTCAAGTTATCCACCACTAATGCTACACATTCCAGTAGCCAACACAACCGGCATCCATGGATGGAAAGTGGAAACCTTCAGAACAATGCAAAAATGAAAGAGGGACCTAATGGAATTAAAACGAAAATGGAAACCACAAATTCATCTGATTATGGGGAAAAAGAGTAACTACATACTCATTATCTCATTAACAATAACTAAACAAATGACACGTGTTATTTCTGTCACTCAAAATAATAGAAGGGACAAATTTGTTACGAGTAAAGATCAAGAAAAATGGATGTTACAAATGAAAGTTTGAAGGGTAAAGTGTTATAAAGGTCATAGTTTGGGAGAATTTTTGTAATTAATCCAAAAAATAAAGTACATCATGAATATCACTAGTTTTGAATTTTTTTTTGTCAGAAACATAATTATTCCAGTAACTAACTTCATAATAACTGTTAGTAATCACAATAATAAGGTAATTATTGACATGACAGTGGCACTAGAAAAAAATAAAAAACAGTTGTATCCATGAAATACTTTATCGTGTTGTGTAATATAAATGATTAACCCTTTTCCTTTTGCAACTTTGAGATCCAATTATTGACTTTCTAATCACAAATTTTTTTTTTTTTTTTTTTTGGCACTCAATGCCAATGCAAACAAAGGTTGTCATTCCCATCATACCCATGTAATAACAATAATCGTCATCAATTAGATTACCGTCGCTAACCCAACTTAAGCATTAGTAGTAGTCTGACTTCAGTCATGTCACTGGAGATAGCGCCTCCCGTCACAAAGCAGGTAGCCTACCGTGTTACTGAATTTCGGCTACGACCTTATTACTGGCAGATAGCCTTCGTCATTTCTTCTGAGGCACTGATTTCGTAACCCAATGATGGTGATTAATATGAGAGGTTAAGTTTATAATCAATGTAATTACATTTTAGCTATAACTAAACATTTGGTTCTTCCAAAAGAAGGAAAATATATTCGCCGAGTGTATTGAAAGACATATTCCAATAGAATAATGCAAGACCTTCTTTCCTTGCTAGGCGTCGCATAAGTGTAATATGTTCAGATTCGCCAAGTAGTTTAAGATTTTCAAGTATGGAATAATTTACCTACAAGGTCAAGTTATTTATGGTGGAACTTGTCCTGTTTTAACTAGATCCTGTCACTTAAAATTCCCACATCTTCCACCATTTTATTTGGGCAGAAATTGTGTTTATATTTGCATCTCTTGCCAATGGCCATATATAAACAAAAAGGACATAATTCTGTGAAAGCCAAAACCACCAAACAAGTTATGGGGATACAGGAATCTTTAACATGCTTCTGTACTCTTCCTAGAAAATGAAAAGCAAAATTCACAATGTTTTATAAACATTAATTGATTTACACAAAGGGACATGATTTAGAAGTGCTGATATGCAATTAACCCTTCCACATTTTTGTCGCCTGAAAAGTTTTCTAAAAAATAAATTGAGAGTTTCAACCATAATTGCCGTCAACTACTTGGGAAGTAACAGAATTTCAAGACAACTCTTCCAAGCATACGCAAAATTAACAACGTCAACACTCGGGACCTAAGTTACAGACAAGTTACAAGGAGAAACCATAAATGAAAAAGAAGATATGTTAGGCCAACATTGTATGCTTCATTAGTCCAAGTCCCATCAACATTTGTATTTCCACTGATGCGACACTAGTGTTGTCAACAAGAATGAGCAGCAAGCTTTTTACCTTATTCAAATGATAATTAGAATGGCAAACTTGACTGGATGATTGATTTCGGAAAATGACTTTCCATTGATCAATTAAGTTTGATTTCAAAAGAGTCTCACAGAATGTGATAAGCATCCACCCACACTTGTGACCAACCTGCCATAATGATCAAGGTTTTTTAGATTGGAAGTATAAATAGAATACGAATGAAAGTACCAAAGCCTCGTTCTTAAATAGAACCATAGAACAAACCTGAAGTTGTGAAATCAGTCCTCAATATCATCACTGAAGAAACTAAACCGATCGCTGGAGAAACTCATCCGACAGTCATTCCATGGGCCAATTGCAGTTGAGGTTGAGACTGAGGCCACGTCTTCTTCAGCATCACTGTAACAGAAGCTCCAACGATGGTCGTACTGGGGAAAGACATCTACAATTGTGGCTAAACCTTGCAAATGTTCCAACAAGGCCGGCTCTCCAAGCTTGTACGAAATATAGCTTCTTTCCTGAACTCTGTACCAGAAAAGGACAGATGGTACATGCTCAACCTTCCTATAATCCGACCCCCCATCTGGTTGCATACTAAGAACAAATTCACTTGGCATGCTGTAATTTGCAAGAACTTTGAGATTTCTCAAGTGTTGAATTCCAAAGGGCACCTCCTTTAGAAGCGGGCTAGGACCAATTCTCAACTCTTCGAGAAGGGGCAAGGCACCTTCATCTATTTCCAGTACCTTTAGTCCATGCAATTCTCTGAGAACAAGCAGCTTGAGTTTTTTAAAAGCACCTTCCTCAAAATGCAGTTTGTCACCATCATATGCCTGATAAAGCCAAAGTGACACCAGATTCGGCAAACTACAAAAGATCTTAGCGGCTCATCGATTAATCTTGAGAGACTTAAGCACAGCATGCTTAGATTTTGAAGACTGGAAATCCAACTAGGTAACGTCTGTAATCGACCCTTCAGAATCAGGCGTTCTAAAAGAAGTGGTGGAGATGAAATGGTTTGCAAATTCAGAATTTCATAATTATTCATGGAGTATACACTTAGAGATTCAAGTTTGCTCATCTTCTCAAGACAGGAACATAGAGCACTCGTGTATTCTGGAGACAAACTTGAAATGCCCAACCTTCTTAATCGCCTCAACTTCTCTAGCTCTTTTATGGGAACAATACCACATGATGAGCTTCCACAGTCATTAATGTCTGCAAGTTCTCTAAGAAACCAATTCCTTCCTTTATCCTCACACCTCGGGTTGAATCCAATCTAACCTTTTTGTCATGACCACTAGCTAAAAGGTGGCGAAGATTTTGAAGCTTATTGATCTCTATTGGCAGCTCAATCAATAATGTGTTTCTAATATCCAACGTCTGTAGATTGCAAAGCTTGCCTACAGACCTCGGAAGCATCTTCACTTGTGTATTCTTTAAACTCAAGTACTTCCGATATATCAAATTCCCCACTTCATTTGGGAGACGTTCAAGTGGAGTATTTTCAAAATCCAACAATGTCAAAAGCTTATATTTTCCAAACAAGGTAACCAAAGACGAGTTGCTAAGTGCCGCAATGTTGCGCAGAAAAACAGAACGAAGCTGAGAGTCTTCAAATATCTCCAGAGCATTCTCTACCACAATATCAGAAATTAATAGTCGACGAACTTTTCCTCTAGAATTGGAGTTCACGTCTTCCTGAATCTGACAGAAACTAAATTCTTCGGCCTTTTTACGGGCAATGTCATGCATCAAGCTATGGACTCGGCAAAATTTCTCTAGACAATAAAACCCTTCACATGCTTGAACCAGGTTTCTGCGAACGAGCTCATTCATGTATTCTTCAGCAACTTCTTCTAATGTCTTCCCACCCTTTTCTTGTATATAACCTTCAGCAATCCACAACTTGAACAGTTTGTCATTAGGAATCAAAGAGTCTTTCGGAAAGATGCTAAAATACAAGAAACATGGTTTTAATAGGCAAGGCAGATCATCGAAACTAAGAGCAAGGATTTGACAAACATTTCCAAGATGGGGATTGGACTCAAGCTGAGAATAGAAGTTTTCGAGTAGTTTCTGCCATTCTAACGCTTCCTTGTCCTTCGTCAACATTAAACTAGCCATGGCTACAATGTAAGGGGAAGACCTTCACAGATCCTAATAATTTCAAAGGAAATTTTCTCCAACTCCGGAGGACAACGCCGTTCGGGGTCATATTGGAAGGCTATTCTACAGAAAAGGTCCCAAGACATTGCTTCTGAAAGAGGCTCTAGCCTGTGGACATGATCGAACAAGCTTTCTACACATGAAGCAACAACAATATCGCTACGCGATGTGATAATTACTCTACTGCCATTGTCATCATCGGGCAAAGCATCTCTCATAACATTCCAATACTCTTCTCTCCAAACATCATCAAACACAACCACATACCTTTTTGACCTCAAAGATTGCCTCAGAATTCCAATTAGCTCTTGTCTCTTCATCAACTCAATCTCTTCAAATTGCTTCCCTTCTATGCCAATCTCCTTTATCAACATGACCTTCAGTATCTCCTTCATACTATACGTCCGGTTGATGGTGATCCAAGCGCGACAATTGAAGTGCTTCCTCACAACTTCGTTGTGATAGACCATCTTCGCAAGAGTGGTCTTACCAATTCCCCCGCAGCCTACAAGCGAAATGACTGAGCGCCTGGTTTCTCCTTCTGTTAGTCTCCGTACCAACTCATTTTCCGTACAATCAACGCCGACTATGAACTCCTGGATCAAAGGGAAGACCGACCGAGGTTGATATCTCTGAAAATTCTTTCTCCTACTACTGAATCCATACTCCCAAGAGTAATGTCTCCAACCAGTTTCTTGTATCTTAATCAACAACGCCTTGACATTTTCGACATCGGAAGATAAGTTCCGACGAGTACTACTATTTGGCGTCGTGCGACGGATCAACGGACGCTGTTGGAGCCGCTGCGACACTTTGAGCATGTAGCCATCGACGACATTGTCGATGAGATCGGTGACCTCCTTTATCTGTTCTAACCAGCTGCTCACCGGAACCGCTTTCTGTGACTTAACGTAGGCGTCTTTGAGGATGGAATCGAGTAGCTCCAATATGGTCCTGAGTTCTTGAACTTCTGATAACTCGATTGCTTTCAGCAGCTTGGTGTCTTCTCCGGTGGTGATCAGCAGCGATACCAGCTTGTCGATGGCAACAGAAGTCGTTAGAGCACTCCCGGTGATCAAGTCCATTTCTGTATGTCCTCCTAATTAACACTTCGCTTCCGATCAAGCAATCAGGCTTTCTTCTTTCGTTTTTTTTTTTTTTTTGGTTGATCTGATAAGAAATGGGAATGGCAAGTCAAGGCTATGATTTGGAAGAGATGGAAAAGAACAAAGAAAAGAAAAAAAAAGGTTTGTGGGGAAAAAAAAAAAAAAAAAAAAAAAAAAAAAAAAAAACAGAGAGAGAGAGAAAGAAAAGCCACATTAGAGGAATTTTTGTGGCATGGAGTGTATTTTTATTACGTTAGAAACGGTGGATTTTAATTATTAGATTAATTTTTTAATTATTAGATTAATTTTTTAATTATTAGATCTACCTGTATCTTCATTAAAAATTTAGAGCGTGTAACTTAAAAGTACTCATAATACATGTGTCAAAATACAAATCCCGTCAGTAGAGAAAATAGTTTTCTTCATCCTAATTGCCTCCTTAATTAGTAGCTAAAACATAGCAGCATTTTACGTGGACCCACGTTAACTTTACCATCTACACGTGCTTGTTCGACTCCCAGCTTTTCTAAAGTGGAGAAGATTCTGACTCATCCTTATCCTATTTAATGAGGATAAATGATAAATGATGGACATTTCGTGACGATTTTGCTGAGTTGATCGTCACTAGTATTAACTTTTAACTTATAACTTTTGAAACTTTTAAAATCTAAGAGATTTTTTTTTGAAATGTTACCTAAAATGCTGTAGTATTTTTTTAAAATATTATAAGAATGATGTAACATTTGCAGTGCCGGTTGAACAGGTGACGCTCTTTTTCGCTCCTGTTCCTAGTTTCGTTGCTCTAACTGTGCCCGTAAATTTCTATTTTCATGCTCTTGAGCCTCAAGTCTGGCTTGCAAATTAGCTATGGTGGCAGCTAAATCCCCTCCTAGTTCTTGGACCAATCGTTCTCTACGTGGACGAACCATGTTTCCGTGTGTCTACATAAGAGGAATAATGGTAAACATGGTTAAATTTCCAAATATGTGTATATGTATAAATCTAAATAAATCATAACATCATTTCATAACATAAAGTTGTTTTAAAAATAATACAACTTTTATTAAATGTGGTGGCATTCTAGCAATATTTTAACCACACTTATCATTTAAAAAAAAATGCATTCCTAGGTAACAACATTTTTTTTTTCTATATTTGATTCATTTGTATACCTGTATACACATACATACACATATCCGCTCAAACATACATATACATTCATCATTCATTACTTACACAAGACAAGAATGATTATCTTATACATCCACAGTACATTTTTTTTTACATTGCCAAAATGTAACATCATCATCAAAACGTTACATCATATTGTACATCAGCTTAATTCCTAGTGGCCTCCCAAAAATCCTCCACCGGATCTTCTTCCTCACTTGTATTTGCGGTGTTTTGGGAATCCACATTTGCTTGTCCCTGTTGTTGGGGTGATGATGTTGTTCCAATTTCTACTCCAGAACACACCTCCACTGATCTATTTCTACATAGGTATTCTCTCTGCCTACGTTCAAACTCCATTCGACGCTCACTAACGCGTCGTTCCTGCTCCTCTCGTTCTATAGCCATGGTTTCTTCTAATTTCGTTACTTCCTCTACAAACTGGGTGAGGGTATATGTAACTTCCCATTGTGGAAATACCATAGTTTGTAACTCTTCTGTTAACCCCCTCTATAATATGAAAATGCATCCTGTTCTTTTAACTTAATAGTGGGATCAGTCATAATCTCACTAAAGAACCGATCAGAATAGATTGCCACAGTATCATAAGGTCGCATCTTAAATTTATCGACCTTGTGTATATACTTCTCCATTTTCTTAAATTCGGTTTCCCCAGTATGTGGTTGAGCCTGTGAGGTAGAGGCAACCTCTGGTGCCATCCTTACAGGTACCTCTCTCGGTGGAAATTGAGCTAGCAGTAAACTACAAAAATTGCCCCATGGCACCTCATGCGCATTCCTTGTTTCCACCGCACCTCTCCAAAACTGCCTAGCGTCAGACTCTAATAGGCTGGCAGCTAGAATCACCCAATCACTCTCATCAATATCACAGGCTACCATCAAATATTCAATTCGGTGTAGCGAGTCCTGTAATTTGGTTGGGTGAGCCTGACCGTCATACATAGGTGGATTACACTAATAAAGTGCAAAAACAGCTCTTACGGCGACCCTAGATCCTATTGGGTCTCTAATCATTGCTACTTACACTTCCCTATCAATCGGGGGTGGCTCAGCTACTCTAATAGGCTGTAAGGGTTGTAGGGGTACCTCTATAGGAATAGGTTCCACTTCTTGTACCGAAGGTAGACTATGCGGACGTCTTCTCCTTCCTGGACCCCGGATACTTCTTCTATACAACCTTCTGGGTATCATCCGAGTTCGCCTTGTTCGTACCATATCGTATATGCTATAAGGACAAAATTCACACACTGAATTCTAAATTCAAAAAAATGAATAACTTACTTGGACAATGTAGAGTCAGATGCTCAGCAGAATGTGGGTGGGTGGTAGAACCGTCGCTCTGATACCAACTGTGACGACCCTAACTTTTGATCGTCATCCTATACTCATATTTAACATTACTTAACCTCTAACACTTACTAATTATAACCTGTTAAAATTCAGGCCAATTTTTTTTTATTCTTACCATGTACGTCTAAATGCTGTAGCATTTAGCTAGTCTTCTGTTTTCAACTATTCTTAAAATGCTGTAGCATTCTAACAGCATTCTGTACATTAGTCATTGTCAAAATGCTGTAGCATTCTGACAACATTATGTTATATTAGTCATCAAAATACATAAAACACTATTTTATTTTACATATAAAGTTCAGCAGCGTTTCCAAAACACATGATGCGTCCACAACCCACTTGCTCACATTCCGCTGCTACACCCTCTATGCATGCCCAGCATCAAGTTTCAGGGAGCCGGTGCCTTACCCGTGCTTCCTACAACACGAACAA
>NW_010365282.1:30188-54342 GCF_000414095.1 Morus notabilis
AGTTTTAGTTCAAATTACTCGAACTAAATTTTGGCAGAGTTTCGCCTTATTTTTCTCGTTTCCCGAGTTTTTTAATAACTCGTTCTACTTCTGATTTCGGTACCTGGAGTCAAGATTTACATTCCTGAACACAAATTCCAACATAAAATTGAACAAAACATATGTTCTTTCTTAATCTAGGCTCACGGATTTTCGATAGAAATCCACCAAAACTTTATTCAATCATCTTAACACTTACACCGTTAAACTCTTATTATGATACTCTACAAAACCCCAGTTTCAATTTTCACTTTAACAGAAGTTTTTCTGAGATGGGTTACTATTCATCTAAATCAAGAAAATATAGAATTCTCACGAAAACTCTGAAATCTTACCTCCAGAAGTTGAGATTTTCCCGATAGAACGCCTCAGGTTATGTTTCTACCGGATTGAACGGGAGAAATCTCAATGAAAATGCTTGATTTTCCTTCCTCCGTCTCTCTCTAGAAACTCTCTCTCTTTTTTTTTTCTTCGTAACTTTCTCACGTCCCCTCTTTTTTTTTTCCTCTGCTATACTTCACGTGAAGTAATATCCTTGTAACCAACGTGAATCTTCATTACGTGAGCCATCAAGCTAGAGATAACTTCATGTAGCCAGCATTAAGTACATAGCCAACATGAGTCACCTTTCAACTTAGTTTACGTAATGACACATGTTGTTAATGCATGTGAGGTTCCGCCTCACGGTAACTATACTTTTCACCCTTTTTTTTTTCTTTTTTTTTAAACGTGTTAAAGATAATCTCTTTTATATATATATATATATATTATTTTAGATAAACTAATTTCTTAAGGAACGTACTTAGAAATAATCATTTATGTAATATATATATATACATATATTATAACTTTGTTCAGCCTGCTTTTTTGGACTGTCGAGTATCCTGGGTCAAACTTCTCATGTTCAACCCAATTCTCTTGGGTATCTCATTAGTCAATTTCTTTTTCTGAAATTATCATCTTAATTGATTCAGAATTTCCTATACCGTGTATCCTTGCGGTACTCATTGTTTTTAGCAGTTTCCTGCTTAAATTGACTCGGGAGAATTCTGTTTCAGAAACTTTTACTATTTTCCTTACTTCTAATATTTCTACTCTTTTTTTAGCTGGTTATTTGGTCACATACTAAATATTTCAGTTTTTCATAACTAAAATATACCCGCTAAAATTTTTAACTTTTAACTAATATCTCACTATTTATAAGTGGTATTTACGAATTTCCTTTGTAAGAATATTTGTACTATAACTTTACATATTTCGGGAAATTTTACTCTGTACATAAAGTTTCTACATAATATTTTTTTGATTACATCAAAATTCTACTACTTACTATTCCGGAAAGAATTTTAGTCAAATACTGGACTGTCCGGATTAGACCTAAATTTTTTCCCGGTCATTACAGTTTGGCCTTACTTGAAGGGCAGAATGTTGAAATTAAAAACTGAAGCTAAATTTAGCCTGAAATTCTTATCTCTCTGGTGGATTCCATTGAGTGGTGAATTCTTTCTGTTTCTGTATTTTAAGGTGGTGATTCTCTTATCCTTAAGTGGTGAAACTTTCTTTAATCATTTTTAAATTTTCCTTTTAAAAGATACATTCCTGTCTTATTTTAATAAGATAACCCAAACACTTCCAACCATCCCTTATACCCGTCCGTACGGTATCAATTTGGTATCAGAGACAGGAAAAAAAAACAGGTTTAGATTGTTCTTTTCTGTGAAAAAGAATGAGAACAGCTGTTTGAGGGAGATTCACTGAAGAAGATGAACAATTGGAAGAAAGAGATCATAATATCGAAATGGAGGAAATGAGAAGAACAATCCAGTAACTACAGCAACGCCTTGAGTAGTTTGAGAGACGTACTCTCCCAGGCATGACGAGCACAATGAAGATGAGGATGAGGAAGATATCGTAAATCCATTTCACAACGACGGCGATTCAAGCGATGACGCCAACGCTCGCCGAAGACGACGAAACTACCATGGAGGCCGCGAAGGTGACGTGAAGGTCGACGTTCCTGAGTTCGATCGTCGTGCACAAGGAGATGTTTTCCTTGATTGGCTTTACACTGTCGAGAGAATTTTTTATTTCAAAGATTATTCGGAGGAAAGAAGAGTAAAGCTAGTGGCAATCAAACTAAATGGATATGCTTCTCTTTGGTGGGAGAACCTGAAACGGGAACGAGTTCGAGAAGGAAGAAGACCGATCCGAACATGGGATAAACTCAAGCACGAAATGAAAAGGCAGGAAAACTATTTGAAGTTTTACAAGTTCAAGCAGGCTGATCTCAGTGTGCAAAACTACACACGGGAATTTGAGTTTCTAATGCTCAAATGTGATGTGGTGGAACCCGAAGAGCAGACCATTGCACGATTCTTGGGAGGACTGAAGAGGGAAATAACAGATGTTATTCGACTGCAACCTTATTGGACGTTCAATGATGTTAGGAAACTGGTCATGAACGTGGAGCAACAACCTAAAGGTGTATCCGAGCTAGGCAATTCTTATCCAACCAGGGGAGTGCAAGTTCATCCGGCGTGAAGACATTTGCGAGAGGTACGTCTTCAAATGTGTCTAAACCGGATTCAAAAGGGGAATTTACCGCCAAGCATCTGAGTGTCCCAATCGAAGGGTTGTAACCATCGTTGAGGAAGAAGACAAGAATGAAGATCCGCAAAAAGAAGAGAATTTGGAAGAAGTGGTTGAGCATGCAGATGAGGGTGAAGTTTTGGTGTGCCATAGGTGTTCGCACTCTGTCTAAGAGAATAGTGAGTCGTGGCTGCGTGAAAATATTTTTCACATGAGATGTACTTCTCAAGGCCGAGTTTGCAATGTAATTATTGACGGCGAGAGTTGCCCCATCCTCGTAATCGAGGAGATGGCTAAAAACCTGAAACTGAATACAGTACCTCATCCTCAACCTTACAAAATCCTATGGTTTCAAAACGGCAGCGGGTTCAAGGTAACGAAGTGTTGCTTAGTTTCATTTTCCATCGGGAAAACCTACAAGGATGAGATTTGGTGTGATGTGGTGCCGATGGACGCGTGTCATTCGCTGCTTGGTAGACCTTGGCAATTCGACCGATGGGTGATGCATGATGGCTTCAACAACACTCACTCATTTGTTAAAAATGGTCTCCGAATCACTTTGGCGCCAGTAAAACCGAACGGAATTGACGTAAAAAAAGAGTCTAACTTGTTCCTTATAGGCTCTCAAACTTTAGAGTCTATTTCCAAAGGTAACACTCCTGCGATCTTATTAGTTGTGAAAACAAACGATTTGGTTTACTCAGAAATTCCTGAACTGATCCGTCCTTTGTTGGAGGAATTTTCTAATATTGTGCCCGAGGAGATTCCTGATGGCATGCCACCAATGAAGAATATACAACATCGCATGAATCTAGTGCTAGGGGCATCACTGCCAAACAACGCAACCTATCGTTTGAATCCAATCCAATAAGCAGAATTGCAACGTCAAGTGGAGGAGTTGATGGTGAAGGGCATTGTTGGGTATTTTTATTAGTTGGCAATTTATTGGCAATCTTGTAAAAATTCAAAAAATAGGTTCAAGAAGATTTCAGATTGCGGAAGAAGAATTCGAATCAGATTTGAAGTTAAAGTTGCAGATTTTGTTGAGTTGAGATTTGAAGAGATAATGATAAAAGCTTGGTCAAAGGAAGATAAGACATTGGTTGAGATTTGGAGAGATAAAGATAAGGCATTGGTTATTTGAATTTAAATGGGATTCCAGAATGAGATAAGGATAAAAAAAGATAAGGATAAAAAAGATTATGTGGAGATTTTATTGTGATGATTATCCATTTTTTTGGCTTTTGGTTGGATTCAAATTTAAAGTGAATTCGAATTGAAGATTGATTTGGCAAAAGAAAATTCTATATACATAAATATATATATATTGGGATTTGATTTTTTACGTGAGATGAACTTGGAGCAAATGTGATATCTAAGTCATTGTGAAGATATTGTGCACGTGGAGATATATAATGAAGATGTGCATGGAGATTTGAAGTTTGCATCATCTTTGAAGAATAAAGTTAGTTATGCAAATGTGGGGTTTTAATAGAATATTTTCAGAAAAAGTCTGTGAGTTTTGGTGAGCCTAGTACGCTATTGAGATCGTCCTTCGGAAGAGGAATTTGTTGTTTTCGGGAGGAAGCTCTGTCGGTCGAAGGGAGTTCGCCATGCAGTTTAGAGGACGTGTGGTGCATGCTAAACAAATCAATGTGGAGATTCGTCACAGCGGCATCGTTGTCTAGGAGGGAGTCCTTGAGTGAATAAGTCCGTTCGGTGTCTGTAATTTCTGGAACATAGTGAACTGTTTATTGTCTGGGCTTGGCCCCGTAGAGTAGGTGTGCGTACCGAACTGAGATACCATATTGCGTGTCTATTTTGATTTTTGCACTTTATTCTACTCAAGCAACGTAATTAATCCGGATTTTAATTAATTAAGTCATCTTCCAGACAATGTTCCAACATCATCTGGAACATCAGACGTAACATCAGATCTAACAAGTGGTATCAGAGCGGTTCACTGACCATAAGTTCGGTGAGATCTTGGAGAATTGATCTGTTATGTTTGGAATGGATTTTTTGAAGGAAGGAGGTTCAGTTGTACATCCCCATCTGCTTGATGGTTTGAATTATTCATGTTAGAAGGCTCGGATGAAGGCTTTCATCAAGGCTCAAGATGAAAGAGCATGGCGTACAATCCTAATTGGATGGAAGCATCCAAAAATAAAGGATGCAGAAGGAAAGCAGATTCTCAAGCCTGAAGAGTCATGGAGCACTGATGAAGACAGGTTGGCCAACTACAACTCACGTGCGGTCAATGCAATATTCAATGGAGTGGATGTTCACCAGTTCAAAATGATATCCACATGTGAATCGGCCAAAGAAGCGTGGGAGATTCTGGAGGTGTCTCATGAAGGAACAACCGCGGTCAGACAATAAAAATTGAATATGCTCACAACCAGGTTTGAAACTCTTTGACTGCATGAAACTAAAACTATTTCTGAATTTAATTCACGGTTGTGTGATATAGCTAATGAATCCTTTGCTCTTGGTGAAAAAATTCCCGAAGCAAAACTTGTCAACAAGACGTTGAGATCTTTATCACAGAGATTCGCCTACAAAGTCACTGTTATTGAAGAGGCGAAAAACACTGAGACTATGAGACTTGATGAATTGATGGGATCACTGGGGACATTTGAAATGAATCTAAGTCAAAATAAGAAGGAGAAAGAGATTTCTCGGGGGATTATTTTTCAAGCCGAAGTGGAAGATAATGTTGAAGAAGAAGATGAAGACTTAGCGGAATCTCTTGCTCAATTGACTAAAATTTTCAATAGGGTGATGAAGAAGTTCAATGAGAAGAATCAAACTCCAACTTTCAACAACTCCAACAATTTTCAGAAAAATAAGAGAGCTAAAAATTCCTCTAATGATAAGAAGAAGAATATGAGAATTCAATGCTAGGAGTGCAACGGTTACAGTCACATTCAGTCTGAGTGTGCTAACACTCTCAAAAAGAGGAAGAAGTCTCTCAACATCACATGGAGTGATGAAGATTCTGAAGGCAACCAGGAAGATAGTTCAACGAGAAGAACCAAACTTCAACTTTCAACAACTCCAACAATTTTCAAAAAAATAAGGGACCTACAAATTCCTCTAATGATAAGAAGAAGAATAGGAGAATTCAATGCTGGGAATGCGACGGTTATGGTCACATTCAGTTTGAGTGTGCTAACACTCTCAAAAGAGGAAGAAGTCTCTCAACGTCACATGGAGTGATGATGATTCTGAAGGCAACCAGGAAGATGATGATCATGTGAACAACTATGTTGCATTTAATGTCTACCAAGATGTTCCAAACTGCAGTGTTACAGATCATGTCACAGCTCATGTTGGAACATCATCTGCAACATCATCTACAACACACTCTGGAAAACCAGAAAAAAATGAAAATTTTTTAGATTCTGACGGTTCGAACGATGGTGAAGAACTAACTGAGCAGACAATCTAGGAGGCATATGAAACCATGTTCAAAAAATGGGTTTTGGTGGTTAAAATGAATAAGTCTTTGCGGGAGCGAGTCAATGAGCTTATTAAAGACAAGGATGTACTTAAGAGGGCTGCTATAAACTATGAATTCCGGGCTGTTGAAAAGGAGAAAAAGCTGCAGGAGACAAGAGGTGAATTGGAGCATACTCAAAAGTCATTGAAGATGATGAATTTGGGCACTTCAAAATTGGATCACATTCTCTCAATAGGAAAAGCGAGTCGTGATCGACATGGCCTTGGCTATAATGGTGAGAGCTCAACATCCAAAACAGTGTTTGTGAAGAAGACGCCTGCCCCTAAGCCTCCGATTTCCTCTAGTAGAAAGGTTACTATCTCATCCCCTCGACATAGAAGGTTTGTTCCTACATGCCATTACTGCGGTTTACCTGGCCATATAAGACCGAGATGCTACAAGTATTTAAATGCTTTGAAGAAAGGTATGTTTATTAATCCACCAAATTCCGCAAACTCAAAGAAGACACCTAATGTGAAGATTGATGTGAAAAATAATTTTTGTAGACGTGTGTGGGTAAAGAAATCTGATTTGAGATGTCATAAGGCTTATACTTCTTTAGAAGCATGTACTGATTCAGGGGGAGTAAGACACAGGAAAAATTTAGGGGGAGTAAGCTACAGAGATCAATGCCCTCAAAGATATCTAGTGCAAAGTGTTGCACCGAGTGTTCCAACTAATTTTACAACATGATCTACGACATCAGCTGCTGAAGACGGTTCTAGGGTGTGACTTTTTTTATTATTTTTATTTTTTTCATTGTGTCTTTGGCTTATTTTTGTCAAAAAGGGGGAGAACAATGTAATCCTTTACGTTTTTTTTTTTAAAATTTTTAGGATCATTTGTTAGTTTTGCCAAAAAATGCCAAAGGGGGAGATTGTTAGGTATTTTTATTAGTTGGCAATTTATTGGCAATCTTGTAAAAATTCAAAAAATAGGTTCAAGAAGATTTCAGATTGCGGAAGAAGAATTCGAATCAGATTTGAAGTTAAAGTTGCAGATTTTGTTGAGTTGAGATTTGAAAAGATAAGGATAAAGGCTTGGTCAAAGGAAGATAAGACATTGGTTGAGATTTGGAGAGATAAAGATAAGGCATTGGTTATTTGAATTTAAATGGGATTCTAGAATGAGATAAGGATCAAAAGAGATAAGGATAAAAAAGATTATGTGGAGATTTTATTGTGATGATTATCCAGTTGTTTTGGCTTTTGGTTGGATTCGAATTTGAAGTGAATTCGAATTGAAGATTGATTTGGCAAAAGAAAATTCTATATATATATAGTTTTCTTAACTCTGCTAACTCCGGTGGTGCCATGCGGTAGGGACTCATAGCCGGTGGTTTGGCTCCGGGCTCTAACTAAGTCATTGTGAAGATATTGTGCACGTGGAGATATATAATGAAGATGTGCATGGAGATTTGAAGTTTGCATCATATTCGAAGAATAAAGTTACTTATGCAAACGTGGGGTTTTAATAGAATATTTTCAGAAAAAGTCTGTGAGTTTTGGTGAGCCTAGTGCGCTATTGAGATCGTCCTTCGGGAAAGGAATTTATTGTTTTCGGGAGGAAGCTCTGTCGGTTGAAGGGAGTTCACCGTGCAGTTTAGAAGACGTGTAGTGCACACTAAACAAATCACTGTGGAAATTCGTCACAGCGGCGTCGTTGTCTAGGAGGGAGTCCTTGAGTGAATAAGTCCGTTCGGTGTCTGTAATTTCTAGAACATAGTGAACTGTTTATTGTCTGGGCGTGGCCCCGCAGAGTAGGTGTACGCACCGAACTGCGATACCATATTGCATGTCTATTTTGATTTCTGCACTTTATTCTACTCAAGCAACGTAATTAATCCGGATTTTAATTAATTAAGTCATCTTCCAGACAATGTTCCAACATCATCTAGAACATCAGACGTAACATCAGATCTAACAGGCATAATCTGAGAAAGCAAGAGTCCGTGTGTTGTACTAGCTCTTTTAGTTTCAAAAAAGGATGGTTCATGGCGTATGTACGTAGATAGCCGTGCAATCAATAAAGTTACGATCAAGTATCGGTTTCCAATTCCTAGACTTGACGACCTTCCAGATCAACTACATAGGGCTGTTGCCTTCTCAAAAATTGATCTTCGTAGTGGCTATCACCAAATCTGAACGTGACCAGGGGACGAGTGGAAGACGGCTTTCAAGACCGGCAAAGGGTTGTATGAGTGGCTGATCATGCCTTTTGGTCTTTTGAATGCTCCTAGCACATTCATGAGATTGATGACTCATGTTTTTAAACCCTTTATCGGTGAATTTTTTGTAGTTTATTTTGATGACATCTTGGTGTATAGCAGGTCTAGTGAAGCACATTTGGAGCACGTACGCCTGGTGTTTGAAGTCTTGAGAAGGGAATGCCTTTATGCCAATCTTAAGAATTGCCACTTCCTAACTCACAAGGTGGTTTTCTTAGGTTATGTTGTTTCAGAAGAAGGAATCCACGTTGATCCAAGCAAGACGGATGCAATCAAGAATTGGCCTATTCCTCAGTCCATCTCTGACATTAGGAGTTTCCACGCCATGGTGTCGTTCTATCGAAGATTTATCCAGAACTTCAACATTCTGATCGACCCTATAACAGACTGTTTAAAAGGAGGAATATTTAAGTGGAACAAAGCTGCCTATGCTAGTTTTGATTTAAATAAAACTAAAATGACCGAAGCTCTTGTTTTAGCACTTCCTAACTTTGATGTAGTCTTTGAAGTTGATTGTGATGCTTCGAACGTCAGAATTGGTGCAGTTTTAAGCCAAGAAGGGAGGCCAGTTGCGTTTTTTAGCAAAAACCTAAATGACGCCCGTCGTAAATATTCAACTTATGATAAAGAGTTATATGCCATTGTTCAGACACTCAACTATTGGATCCATTACCTAATGCCAAAAGAGTTTGTGTTGTTTTCTAAGCATGAAGCTCTCAAGTATCTCAGCAGCCACCAAAAGTTTAACTCACGCCATGCAAAATGGGTAGAATTCCTCCAATCTTTTCACTTTGTAATAAAGCATAAGTCTGTCAAAGTGAATCAAGTGGTGGATGCTCTTAGTCGACTTCGAGCTCTTGTGACTCATATGAAGGCCAAGGTGGTGGGTTTTGAAAATGTGAAGTATTTGTACAGAAACGATCCTGACTTTGGTGTTATTTGGAAAGCTTGTTCAGATGGACCAGTGAAGCTTTATTATCTGCAAGATGAAATCCTTTATAAGGGAAACCAGCTTTGTGTGCCGCAGAGTTCACTTCGGTAGGCAATCGTTCGTGAAGCACATAGTGGTGGACTTGCTGGACATTTTGGACGTGACAAAACAAAGCACCTTGTGCAAGAACATTTCTTTTGGCCAAAGATGATTCGGGACGTGAGCCGCACTGTTGGTTGTTGCGTAACCTGCCAGAAAGCCAAGATGCATGGAAGCAATGCTAGTTTATATACATCGCTTCCAATACCTTCTTCTCCATGGGAGGATGTTAGCATGGATTTTGTGTTGGGTTTACTGCGTACTCATTGAAGTAAAGACTTAATTATTGTGATTGTAGATTGATTTTCTAAAATGGTCCATTTTGTTCCTTGCATAAAGACATCGAATGCAACGTATATGGTTGATCTCTATTTCCATGTGTGACGACCCTCCTAGGTGGCCGTCACTGTAATTGAAAATTAACTTGTACTTACTGGTATTTCTTAAAATTTGCGGAACATTTTTTTTTAAAGTCTTATAGTAGACATAAGTTACGAATTGCTTTCTTGTTTAAAATATTCAAACCATGACATATCTGTTTCTGAAAGCATATAGATATATCTATATGTATATACTTAATCCTTAAGTCTTGCTTACTTACAACCATAATCCACAAAACCATTTAACATATAGTTTTAGAATCATAATTAGCAAAACTATTTATAACGTAAAACTGATTGCGGACATAATTACGAGTGGTATCCATTCTCCAATCTCCACATCGTTCATCTATTTGCCATCAATCCATCAAGTATTTTATGCAGGTTGCTTACCTACAGTATAAATATTCTATGGTGAGCTTTCGCTCAGCAAGTAAGAACTATCTCTCACAAAATAACTGTAAGTTCACATGAATAAACATGCATGAGCTAATTATGCTTAATTATGATCATGTCTTATTAAATTCTTATTATTTGATCTTATCTTACTTACTTATGGGCCCGAGTGCTCGTACCACTTGCATGCAATCATCGGGACGTGAGGGTTTGCAAGGTCCCTAACGACACTGTGATTATAACTGAACTGAATGCCTCCCTCTCAGAGGACTTTATTATTTTTGTTTCTTCTCCCTTGCGGAGCCTGAGTTACCTCCCTCTCAGAGGCTGGTATGCCACTCAAGTCAGATTATTCTTATAAGTTCCTCTTGACTTATTGAGGTGTATGCAGCATAACATGACATCGCATACAATACATAAAGCATAAACATGCATATATAACATGTGTAACTTTTTCTTTAAAATCTATTCATACTGTAGGCGAGATTCCTACTTACCTGATTTATAGAGCTAGAGTCCACTTTTCGCCAAACAGCCAATTCTCTTACTTACTTACTTCTGAAAAGGAACACCCATTGAGAGTGTGAGATTAATTGTCGTTTGCTATTCTATTTTAATAGCTTATGAAGGGAATCTAACCCTTTACTTAAGGCATGTATTTCATTCATTTACTGAAAGATAATTTACTATAAGGATCAATTTATTAAATCCTCAAAATCTTATTTTTCTTAATTGCCCTGAACATCCACTTGCCTAGATTGAAAATCAATTACCCAATCTAGTAACTTATTCTCCATAACTTATCTTATTGGACTTGTTATGATATTAAGGCCCAATTCGGCCTAGAAACTTAATAACGACGTTCTAACTCTTAGATCATTGAAATTTAGACTTAAGCGGAGTCTCTTGACTTAATGCGGGTGTTGGATCCACATCTAATGTTCGTAAGTCGAAGGACCTAACCCTTTTGCCTTGTAAGTTTCCGTTCGGATGTTTTTGCTCGAAAACTGTTAAGTTTTTAAAAGAAGCCATTTTTCTTGAAAACTTTCTTCATGAATATTTTCGTTAAAACGATGTCTAAAACCTTAGTATTTTACTAAAATCACATCTCAGATTCTTTGATAACTTTTGTTAAAAACCAAAACTATTTCAGTTTTGTCCGATTAAAATTAAACAGTTTCAGAAATCTACATTTTACTATATCTTAGAGTCAGATTTTGAAAATATGTTCTTTACTAGAATTCTTCATCTTGTCAGAATCTAAAATCATTGTTTTTGAGAAAGCTGAGATTCGGCCTCTAAAGGACTCGTTTTGCTGCCATAGTGGTTGCGAGTTTTTTTTTTTTTTTTGAAGCTGTTTTGGACAACATTGAGGCCTCTTGGAAAATGGCTTAAAACTTGCATTTAGAGTTAAAACTGGGTTTAGTCACAGCACAGAAAAATGTTCAAAACATCAAGAATTATGAGTTCAAGCTTAGAATAACTAAAACTCTCACTCTAGGATCCTCATTTTTGCGTTCAAAGTAACCGAAAAATTTTACCTCTAATGTAAAATAGGTAAACTTATACCAACCATAAACATACCACATAATACTAATCAAACTAGCCTCAAACACATAAACCACCATAAAATTCACTCACCCTTATTACAAACCATAGCCTCAAAGGAATCACAAATTACATCCATAATCTCAAGCTTAAGATTGGCTAGAAAAACAATGGAGGAGTGTTGCAGAAATTACCCTTGAAGAACTCTCTCTTGAAAATCTTTGAAATCCTCCTCTTCTCCTTCAACTTAAACTAAGATTTGTGGTGAGAAATATGGAAAGTTTTGAGAGTATGCAAGCTAGAGGGAAGAATGGAGAAAGTTTTGAATGTTTGGAGCTTTAGAAGAACCGGTTTTGGCAAAGGGATAATGGAAGAACAAAAATGAAAGAGACTTAATGCAAGTGGCCGGTTTGATGTGTTAAAAGAGATGTAAAAGTAAGCCTTTTAGTCAAATAAGTGATTTAGTTTATCTTTTCATCACATCTTCTAGTCCACTTAACTAAACAAAATTTTACCTAAAACCTCTTAAACATGGCCGGCCAAGATGAGAGAAAAGAGTGAAAAAGAATGACATGATTTCTCTTCACCTTCCACCATCAAATCACATCTCATCCAACTAAATTTTAACCTACCCCATGTACTTTTGTCTCATCTCTTAAGTTTCCCTTCAAACAGATAAAATTATACTGACTGTAAGGAAGTACTTAGCCGACATGAAGTTCCAATTTCTAATGGTTCCTTTTCTACTGCTTATTTACATTTCAATTTTAATCCTCGACTACTTCAATATCACATTAAATTCTCACTCGCGTAATATCTCAAACTGTTTTAAGTCTTGAAATTTAGTCTAGACTAAACAAATTCTAAACTTAAATTTTTTGCATTATATCCCGGGAATGACATTGTTTCTGATGGTGTCAACTCCCGAGCTCACATTGTACCATTCTACTATCAGTATTTTTTTTGTGACTTCAACCTAGTTGTCCAGTAATTAAGGATTTTTTTTCTTCTTTTAGAATGTCAGAGTGTTTTTTTATACGCTGCTAATATCGTGTTGTACTTAGAGATTCTTGAAATTAAGACTCTCAAACTATATCTGTATTGAAAATTCTTCTGCCTTAAAGTATGGCGAGAATTTATCGATCAAATCTATTTGGTCATAAAACATGAACTTAGCATGAAATCTGCTACAAAATTTTAGAATATTGATATTAATTCCATAAATCCTTTAGTCACAAAATATAGCATAATATTTTCTAGGAAAATTCTTGGCTTAATTACATAAATTGTATTATTTAAAGTCTGGGATTTCCTTAGTCATTGCAGCATGAAATAGTAAGGCTGCACGGCATACCTAAGACAATCACCTCAGATCAAGATCCAAAATTCCTTAGTCACTTTTGGAAGACGTTGTGGGGGAAAATGGGAACAAAGTTGCATTTCACCACTTCCTTTCATCCACAAATGGATGGACAAATTGAAGTTGTTAATCGAAGCTTAGGAGCGTTGCTGCGGAGCTTAGTGAAGAAAAGTATTCGTGAATGGGATCTAACGTTTGCTCATCCTGAATTCGCCTACAATCATTCAACAAGTCAGACTACTTGCCGCAGCCCATTTGAAGTCGTCTATGGAAAGAATCCTACCAGCCCTTTAGATTTGAGTCCAGTGGTTATTGAAACAAACATTAGTGACAACGCTGAGGAGAGGGCCCAACAAATAAAGAAGCTTCATTAGCAAGTTCTATTAGATATGATGTTACGTCTGGTGTTCCAGATGATGTTGTAACATTTGTTAGAATACTCGGTGCAACACTTCGCAATAGATATCTTCGAGGGCATTGATCTCTGTAGCTTACTCCCCCTGAATCTTCTCTGTGTCTTACTCCCCTTGAATGTAGCATTCTTCCATGTATAATGCTCTTAACACCTGTCAATCGCTTAGTGCAACCACCATCACTACACCCACAATCCTTAGTACATGCTTCTAAAGAAGTATAAGCCTTATGAAACCTCACATCAGATTTCCTTACCCATACACATCTAGAAAAATTATTTTGCACATCAATCTTCACGTTAGGTGTCTTATTTGAGTTTGCGAAATTTGGTGGATTAATAAACATGCCTTTCCTCAAAGCATTTAAATACTTGTAGCATCTCGGTCTTATGTGGCCAGGTAAACCGCAATAATGGCATGTGGGGACAAACCTTCTATGTCGAGGGGATGAGATAGTAACCTTCTTACTTGAGGAAGTCAGAGGCGTAGGGGCATGCGTCTTCTTCACAAGCACTATTTTGGACGTTGAGCTCTCACCAGTATAGCCAAGGCCATGTTGATCACCACTCGCTTTTCCTATCAAGAGAATGTGATCCAATTTTGTGGTTCCGAAATTCATCATCTTCAATGACTTTTGAGTGTACTCCAATTCAGCTCTTGTCTCCTGCAGCTTTTTCTCCTTTTCAACAGCACGAAATTCATAGTTTACAGTAGCCCTTTTAAGCACATCCTTCTCTTTGATAATCTCATCGACTCTCTCCCGCAAAGACTTATTCATTTTAACCACCAAAACCCATTTGTTGAACATGGTTTCATATGCCTCCTGGATTGTCTCCTCAGTCAGTTCTTCACCATCGCTGGAACCATCAGAATCTGAAAAATCTCCTTTTAGAAAATCCATTCCAAACATAACAGATCAACTCTCCAAGATCTCACCGAACTTATGGTCAGTGAACCTCTCTGATACCACTTGTTAGATCTGATGTTATGTCTGGTGTTCTAGATGATGTTGGAACTCTGTTTGGAACAAGGCTTGATTAATTAAGATCCAGGTTAATTACGTTCAGTTTCTCAAGAATAAAGTGCAGAAAGTAAAGGAACACACAATATGATATCGCAGTTTGGTGCGCACACCTACATCTGCGGGGCCACGCCCAGACAGTAAACAGTTTCACTATGTTCCAGAAATTACAGACACTGGACGGACTTATTCACTTAAGGATTCCCTCCTAGACAATGACGCCGCTGTGACGAATCTCCACAGTGATCGTTTAGCGTGCACCACACGGCTTCTATTCACCTGATGAACTCTTTTCGACCGGCAGAGCTTCCTCCCGAAAGTAACAAATCCCTCTCCCGAAGAACGATCTCAATAACTCATAAAAACTCATAGACGTCTCTCTGAATATTTTCTCAGTAATAAGCTCTCAAATATTAAAACCATATCTCCTTATCTCTTTCTAGAATCCCATTTAAATTCAAATAACCAATGCCTTATTTTTTTTTTACCAGGGTCTTATCCTTATCTTTTCAAATCTCAACCAATGTCTTATCTTCCTCTGAACAAGCCTTTATCCTTATCTCTTCAAATCTCAACTCAACAAAATCTGCAACTTTAACTTCAAATCTGATTCGAAATCTTCTTCTACAATATGAAATCTTCTTGAACCTGTCTTTTGAATTTTTACAAGATTGCCAATAAATTGCCAACTAATTAAAATACCTAACAAGTTCGAGACTAGATCCTTAAACAAACGCATAAATACAAGGAGCAAGCAATCAAGCATAGGAAGCCTGCTGCATTCAAAGAAGGAGATAAGGTGTGGATCCACTTGAGGAAGTAACGTTTTCCTAATCGGAAGTTTCCCAAACTACAACCTAGAGCTGATGGTCCATTCAAGGGGTTGCAGCGAATTGGTGAGAACGCTTACAAAATTGAGCTTCTGGGAGATTATGGCATTTCGGCTACTTTTAATGTGGCAAACTTGTCTCCTTATTTGGACGATGATGGATTGGTTAACTCAAGGTTGAGTCTTGTCCAACCAGGGGAGAATGATGTAGATCAAGTCGGGACAAGTTCAGATTGAGGTGCTTGTTCAAACCTAGATGGATATTTAGACCCAGGGGAAAATTCAGGTTCGGACTTAATTGTCTCTTCAAGCTATTTAGTGGAACTTCAGACCTAATTGTGACACTTGGTGGTTGATCAACTCAGATGTGGCTTGGCCGTTTTTGGGCTGAATGGTAGTGTTAGTTGTGTCTTAATTGTGTGTTTAATTGGTTGTAATGCTGGAATTTGTCTGGTTTGTAACTTCAGCTTTAATGTGTGAGTTAAAAGGCTGAAGAGTTATGTTTTCAGTTTTAAAACTTGTAATTAATGGCTGATTACAGCAGCCATTAGGGTGAACGTTGTTTTTGTTGTTTTTTCTTGTTCGAGTCTTTAAATGTAGAGTTTGGCCTTACTTGAAGGGTAGAATGTTGAAATGAAAAATGGAAGCCAAATTCAGCCTGAAATTCTTATCTCTCTAGTGGATTCCATTGAGTGGTGGATTTAATTGAGTGGTGAATTCTCTATGTTTCTGTATCTTAATGTACCGGTAATTCTCTTATCCTTAAGTGTTGAAACTTTCTTTAATCCTTTTTGAATTTCCCTTTTAAAAGATACATGCCTGCCTTATTTCACTAAAATAACCCAAACAATTCCAACCATCTCTAATACCCGTCCGTACAGTGTCAAATACACTATATCCTATCATTAAAATACATGCTCATTAAATATGATATTATTTTGTTTAACATTACACTATATCCTATAATTTATTTTATTTAACAATACACTATATGCTATCATTAACATACATACTCATTAAATTAAAGATATTATTTTGTTTAACAATACACAACTCATATCATTAAAATACAACTAACTAATTAATGACATTATCAGTGTTTTTAACTGTCATTATCTATGTTTGATCTTTTCGTTAGAAAGATTTAAAACTAGTGTTTATTAGATGTTTTAGCTTTTTTAATTGAAATCCCCACAATTGTTGGGTACTAATAGATTCATATATATATATATATATATATACACACGAGACATTGGTTCCATTTTCTTTGCTAAATCAGTATTAGTACTTTTTTTTAATCGTAATTGCTTATTTAATACATATACAATTCTAAATAAATCTAAATTTTAGATTCTCCTAAAGCTGCTCCACTAGATCCGCATCAACATATCACATAATCATTAGTTTGATTGCTTTCAGATTTTGTATATTCAAAATTCAATATTCCTTGTAGAAAATGTATGTAGATAATGCTTGGTTGTCAATAAGAATCAAGAAATAGTCTTTCAATGAATTAGTTAGATTATTTTTTAACAATTTTATTAAGATAAAAATAAGGAAGTTGGTTATACAGATAAACATGCTGAGCAAAAATTTCTAAAAAAAAAAGTCAGAACAAAATCAATTAAAGTGCTATTTCGTGAATGTGTTTGAAAAAATAAGCTATACATGTGTTATTTGTAAAAAGTCAATTACATTTTAATTCAATCTTAAAAACGAGTCATATTGTGTAATTTTTACAAAAGTTACCAATTAAAGTGTAACGACCGGGAAAATTTCAGGTCTAATCTGGACAGTTCGGCATTTTGACCATAAATTCTTCTAGAACGAAGAGCAGTAGAATTTTCAGTTTGATCAAGGAAATGCTATGTAGAAACTTTATGTACGGGGTAAAATCTCCCGAAAAGTGTAAGGTTATAATACGAATATTTTTACAAAGAAAATTCGTAAATATCAGTTATGAATAGTGAAATATCAGTTAAAAGTTAAAAATTTTAACAGGTATATTTTAGTTATGAAAAACTGAAATATTTGGTTTGTGACCAAATGACCAGTTAGAAAAAGAGTAGAAATATTGGAAGTAAGGAAAATAGTAAAAGTTCCTGAAATGGAATTTTCCCGAGTCAGTTAAAACAAGGCGAAACTCTGCTGAAATTTAGTTTGAGTAATTTGAACTAAAACTGAATTTCAAGAGGAATATGTGATTAAAAGGTGAAAAGACAGATGTTTCGATAATCGGTGATGGTTAGAAAACCGAACACAATGAGAATTCACAGTTTTGGACCGAAACTGAGAATTAGGCCCATGACTGAGTAACTTGCACGATTTTAGTGCAAATCCTTGAGATAGGAAATGGTTTGAGGTTGAATACTAAACATAAGGATTGTAGACCTTTCCGAAGTAAATTTCAATGTAATTATTGATCTTAGATTCTAAATCTAACGATCAAAAAATTTATGCAATAGGGCCGATTAACGATTGAAGTCGGAAAGCGTCAAGGGAGACAAAGGACGCGTTGTTAGCGAAGCTTCTGTAAGTACAATAGTTTTTCTATGGCTATATCACGAACAAGCTTACTTTTCTATGTTGCACAAAAATTGTGTATATAGTAGAATTTTGAATGTTAGATACAATGTGAATGTTAGATATTATGTTAGGTATATATCTATAAGACTTATGTAATCATAGAACTTTATTCTACAAAAAAGGATGTATTGATTTTAAGTCGAGATCAAACTAAGAGAAATGAAAGGTTAAACTTTAACGAAAAGTTAATCTCATGATAAAATGCTCAATAATGCACAAATTCATAAGATTTAACTAAAGTTACATTTTCAATGAGAAAATTGATAAACAGTAAGAGACTAAACGTCCTGTTTGTACCAGCCTTCGAAGGAAAGGTTATTATGAGACTATGAAAGATATGAAACCGTGACTAAATTGAATTGGTTAGCTACCCCACTCCTCACTGGTTATGCGCGCTATGGTACAACATGACAGGGCCCATAAGAAGTAAAAGACATGAAAATGAAAAACATAAATCATTCCATATAAAGGTATGGTATTTGTAAAGAAGAATGAAAAGAATGAGAAACATAAAATGAAAGTCGTTCAAAACGTGAAAATACGATGTGAACGACTAAAATGAGAAAGCAGAACAAAGAATGTAATGAAAGAAGAAGAACATAAGCCATACACGTTTTAGTAACATAGAATGTATTATGATATATGACATGAATGCATATATGGGTATGCATAATTATTGCATCTGTTATGACCTATTGATACTTGCTGAGCGAAAGCTCATTAAGTTTGTTCATGTTGTAGGAAGCACGGGTAAGACAATGGCTCCCTGAACTTGTTGCTGGGCATGCAGAGAGGGTGCAGCAATAGAATGTGGGCAAGTGGGTTGTGGATGCATCACGTGTTTTGGAAATGCTGCGGAACCTTATGTGTAAAATGAAATAGTGTTTATGAGTATAAATGGCTTATGTAATGAAGGAATAGTTCATGAGACAATGAGGCTATGTATAGCAACCTCTAGTCATAAGGTATGGTTAATGTAACGAATTGCTACAGCAATTCCTAACAGTTGAAAACGAATTGCTACAGCAATTCGTAATAGGTGAAAATAGAATGCTACAGCATTTAGACACAAAATAAAAAAAAATGAAAAAAAAGGTCTAAAATTATAAGAAGCTATAACTAGTAAACGGTAGAGATTATGAAATGTTAAGTATGAGCATAGGATGATGATCAAAAGTTAGGTCGTCACATAAAGCCTAATAAAATAATAAAAAAAGTCTCAAGAAAGTAAGGTTATGTTTATTTTTTTTATTCGACTTTAGAATTTAAGTTTTAATATCTTAAAAAATTTTCAAAAATAATTATATCTAATTTTTTTACTATAATAAAAAATTCTCATATAAAATCACGTATCAACTCGAATCAACAAACTAAATGGACTCTAAGACTATCAGATGAAAAAAAAAAAGTAGTTGCAATATGAGTTGGGGCACAAAAACTGTAATGGAAAGTTACAGAGGCTGAGAGGAGTTAATTTTTTTTTTTTTTTGCCTACTCAGAGGGGGCCTGTGCACCCGTTAGTCCCTCGTAGCTATCTCTTTGCTCAGGGAAGGGAAATCAGAAGCTCCGGAAGTGGCTGGTGGCTCAAGGGAACAACATTAGGGGCTGGGTGTGGGCAGTGTTAGGGCAAGGAAAGGTTGGGATGCTCAGGGTAGTGACGTCACTGCTGAGTGGCTCCGGTTAAAAGGGCTACGACCCTGGCCGGTAAGAAAAGTGTCGTTCCGGCGTAGGAAAAGCTATAACAGAGGAAGGGTCGGATGATGGTTGGGGTGGCGAAGGTCGAAACCCGGCGTCCATGAAAGGAGGAGGCTTGGGTGGGTGGAAGCACAGTGAGGAAGATAGGTTTTTTCTTTAATGAAATTAAATGAAGGGCTAAGATTGAATGGTCTTATATCAAGGGCTGATATTAAACGGAGCATTCTATCACTTTATATCAAATTTAGCAGAGTTAAGTTTGAGGGTTGTTAGAAGGAATTTGTTGTGGTCAATGGGATGTCTCTGTTATTTTGATTTCTTTGATTGGATGTAATGTGTGGATTATTACTTTGACTATATGAATATGGAAGAAGAAAAACAACTTAAATTAGTGGTTTGTAAATTATAGGGTCATGCTCAAGCTTGTTGGAGTCAGTTAGTGCATCAAAGAAAGAAAGACAGCAAGCGCTCGGTGCAAAGTTGGGCAACGATAAAACAACTCTTGTGTGAGCAATTTCTCCCAACTCCATTCATCTAATTTTGTTCCAACAATGCCGCAATTGTAAGTAAGGGAACCGATCAGTATTAGAATATGGTGATGAGTTCCAAAAGCTAAGTATGGTGCTTGTTGTTCGTGAATTTGATATTCAATGAATTGTTGGATTTCTTATCAGATTAAAGAGAGAAGTTTGAGAAGAAATTTCTTTATTAATGATGCATAACTTATCTGAGGCTATTAATTTAGCAACAAAGGTTGGATGTGTTCTTATGGAGCTTAGTGAGAGCAATTTTGAAGAGGGGTCTAAAGAGGAGTAAGAGTTAATTGTTGAGGGCAAAGTTGTGGATGAGATTGAAGAAAGATGGCTTAGTTGTGGGTGAAGTTGAATCAAAAAAGGATTTTGATGGGTTTATTAGCATTCTTGATCCATTTCACATCCATCTTGTGGAAAACTTTCCTAGTGCATTACTTGATTTCAAGATCAAAGGTGCCCTATTGGAGGATTACTTTGGTGCTATTACATATTTGGAATGAGTTTCGGAGGGACTTCTCTGTTGGAGTCTACCAATCCCACAAGACTAATAGGGGTCTCTCTTATATTGACTTCCCCGAGCTTCCTTCATTCCATATTGTCGCTAGCTACTATTGGTCATTTCTGAGTGCTTCTACTAAACTCGAGATCGAGTTCTTTTCGATAGACGGAGTGAACTGATATAGGGAGAATTGGTCATTTGTAGTCATTTTAATAATTTTACTGCAGTTTTTTCTAACTCTCTAATAGTTTGCCGTTTATCGTAGTTTGTATTTTGTTATCATTTTGTGAGTGGACTATAAATAGCCACTTAGCTATTATATTAAAGAGACTTGAATATTTTAATATTGAAAATAAAATCTTGTGTTTTCTCTCTGTTTTGAGGGTTTTCCTCTTATGGGATTTCTTTAGATAGACTTGAGCCATTGAGTCCCGTCTTCCGTCATGTAAAACCCCATTCAACTGCATCATCAACAATGTAAAGGAAAACAAAATGAAATAAAATGAAAATAATAAAAAAGCCTAGAATGTATAGGTATATTGATGATTTCTTATATAGCCCGCTCATAGAGAATTCATAATTAGTACTCACCGTCCCCTTTCAAACTTTATTGATTCTTTCTTATCTCCGCTTGTCATCACTGCGAACCAGATTTAGCGATTGCATTTTTTTATTGCGTTTCTTAACGAAGGAATCTAACGTATTTGTTGTATATTCTTAATATAGTACGAACTCTACTTTATCTCTGCTTCCAGGAAATTCATCTACGTTCTTCCGTCAAGCATATATAATCCAAGCGTGCTTCGCTCGAAGATCATTTCAGACAACTTTTTGTTAATCTAATTAAGAAATTCTCTCTTTTTGACGGACTTACGTGGAAAGAATACTTCATACTCACGTATTCCACTAAGTAATAACGAATAGAATTATGGCAGAATGACGCAAATAACATATTTTAGATAGGGATTAAAAAATAATAGCATAATAATGTTATGGAAAATGTAGTAAATAGAATAATTTAACAAATTAGGTTTACAATACCATTAAAAAAACCAAATCTTGGATGAGTGCTTGGTGTGCCATGAGTCAAAGTAGAAGAAAGGAAATAAACCATCGAATGGAAGAAAGGTGCATTGGCAAAGGTGTTGATGTAATTCCTATCATGGTTAAAGGGATCATGGAAAATAAATTTCACTTGACATCATAATAAGAGAATCAACGACGGCTTGTTAAGACACCCGATTCATTTTTCATGATGAAAGGCATTTGATGTGGAGAATCTCAAATTTAGCACTGAACGCATGTTTGCCTTGCTTTATCAGCTGATGGAAGATTTTTGTTTATAAATCATTGATACTGCAAAAAAAAAAAAAAAAAAAAAAAAATTCTAATGGTAAGACCATCTCCAAGAAATTTGAGAAGTAAAAAAACAAAAAGTTGTCATCTAATGCAGGCGTGCTCACGCCAAGATAGTCTTGGTGGACATCATGTTAGACGACGATTAAATTAACACAATAAACTGTTGTTAAATTTATGGTCTGTTGCAAGTGATAATAACGTATGGTCCTTATATAAGTTATGAACTAATTTAAACAAACGTTTAAAAATATATATATACGTATTAGAGTTTTTTTGATTCATCATGACTATTTGTTTCGTTTATCGAAAAAAAAAAAAACAAAGAAAAAAGAACTCCTTGTTCGTGAACACTTTTTTTTTTCTTTTTCCTTTTATGCTAAGGAACAGAAAGAGATAATTATGGAAATCTTAATACCTTTTTTTTTTTTTTTTAATGAAAGAACCTAACCCTTTTTTTTTTTTTTTTTTTTTAACATAAACAAATTTAGTTTGTGGGGCGGTTCTTCTTCTTTTTTTCTTTTTTTTGTTAATTATAATACATGAAGAATACTAGTGGTGTGCATGTGGACTCTTTAGGGGAAAAAAAGCAAAAAAAAAAAAAAAACAGAAGATAATAACAGTAATTCAAAAAAAGAAAAAGAAAAAAAAAGTGGTTTGCATGTGCACGTTCTTTTTATCCTTTGTAAAGCCCCCCGTGACTGTGCCACGAGCATTATAGGTAGTAACTAGCTCTAAAAACTCTTATATATATATATATATATATAGAACAAACTAGCCCTATAAATTGCTTTGTGCTTGTTTGATGAGATGAATGTATAATCTTTCTTTCTGTGCAACATTAGAGAATGTTCAACCAGCGGCGCTAATTAGCAGAGAACCAATTAAGGTCAAGGGGTTTTATCTACCATTACGTTATCGATACGATACCAATTAAGGTGGTTTTTGACAAGGTAATACCATACTCGTATCGCCCAAATTATAATTAGTTCATTTCTTCTTCTTCTTATCATTTTATTTTTATGTTATCCCAATTCATTGTACATTTATTCTTAGTTTATTTCATGGGGAGTAAAATTGGCATGTATAACTTCTTACACGCATTTTCAAGAATAATAAACTTGCGTATAACAATTATACGTCATTTTTTTGATTTAATACAGACTATGGAAGAGCCTGCTTCTAGTACTTCGACAATATCTTCATTAGGTGCGTACAATATCTATATTTCTATATAAGAAGCGAGAATGAGCTTAAAAGAGTTTTGTACTTTAACAATAGATCCAATGGTTCATATTTATCAATTATCTTTTTACTTTAAATTCATAGTTAATGTTTTTCCACATGACTTATGTATTCTCTCGGCACCACATCAACTTCAATCGTTACTTTAATCTATGTCCACGTGCTTTCTTGCTTTTATTATAAACCTTTTGTTACTTCAACAAACCTTAAGTATTACATAGAACAGACACAAAACCGTGCAAACTTAATCTTATAAACACCATACATAACAGAAACATGTGTTTCCCAAAATAAACAAATCAGTTTAGATACTTAAGGAAAGAAAAAAAAAAAAAAAAAAAAAAAAAAAAAAAAAAAAAAAAAACAACAACTACTAGTCAACTTATTATCAGTTTTTTAGTGACAAAATTCTAACGTCTAAAATTATTTCCTTTTCTCATCATACATGATTTCTATCATATTATAGACAACATACATACTCTTTAAACTAGCAACCTAAAACAAGAATTTATTTATTTTTATATTTTAGTTATGTAATACATCTACACTTTTTTAATTCTTGTGGATCACTTTTAAATATATACATTTCTTAGAAAGGTTTATATTTTCTTCAATCATATTTTTATGATCTCTTAGAAAGTTTTATATCATCTACTTACGATGGTAATACTTTTCGAGCTGTGATATACTTTCTCTCCGATGTTATTAACTTACACTATGTTATATGATAAAGGAGCTGGAGCAGAAAATCAAGTTTCTAGCTCAACATCCCGCGTTATAAGTCGCGCAAATGGAATAGAAATGCCACAGATGAAAGGACCAGCAGATCCTAACTTCACATGTCGACCTAACCAAAATGGTTCGCTCTTTTTTTTTTTTTTTTTTTTTTTTTTTTTTTTGGGA